>NC_143558.1:115627500-115915000 GCF_054136105.1 Typopeltis vanoorti
GTTCAAACCTTGAGGAAGCTAGACAGTTGCTAGCGAAACTGGTAGGCATTATTATATGAACATAGTAATTAAAAAAAAAAAAACCTATGGTCACATAAACAATAAGTCTTATATTTTAACACTTCTGACCAAATATGAATACTTTATTAATGTTATGTGGGAAATGAAGTGTTGTTGAGACATGAATCATTCTTTCTGGTTGAAGTGAGAGCAGAGAAAAATGTTTTAAGAGCTGAGTGATTTTGTTAACAGTGAAGATACAAATGGTACTTGTGTAGTTTTTAGTATCATCATTGAAGGTGAGGAAAACATGCTAGAGGTACTGTATGTGTTTGATTACAGATAGCAGTAAAACTGTACCATGTGTAATCATATCTATCAATTATGCAGACATAATTGATATGGTTGTGTAAATGAATGTCAAGTGAGAACAAGATTTTAACTGTTGAGTATTTTGAAGAAAAAAAGAATCGGGAATGTAATTATGGAGATTTCAAAATTTATGGTTTCCATAACTTAATGTTATAGGAATGCCTGAGGGAAACTATAAGGAGCATCAGGTGACCGCACCTGAGATATTTTTTTAGTCTGGTTGGCCAAATGGATATCATGACATTCTGAATATCTTTAAATATTCACAATATCATGGTGTCCATATTGGTAACAAAAAATTTCCATACTTGGTCTCTAGAGCAAGGTTTTCAGAGTTACTGACCTGTAGTCCACTCACAATAGTAATGCACCATAGGTTTAACCCTCAGCTCATGTCGGTGGGAATTTTTTGTCCAGCCGAAAACTATTGGTTGTAATATCTTTTAGGATGGGACAGGTAGCACCATCTGTGACAGTGGCAAAAAAAAATGTTAGGTTGAGCACTACAATGTAGGCTGGGTGTCCGTTAGTTTTGGTTTGTCCTTTCGGGTGTAAAGCGGCCTCGAGTTGCTGAAGGACAAAAAAAGTCCTACTGACATGAGCAACGGGTGTCAAATGAAATATTGGGTTTATGCTCTTTTTTAATTTTTTTGCAAAAATTACTAAGAAGGATGAGGTAAGTGTTAAAAAAAAAATTTTTTTACAACAATTTTAGCCAAACAAAATAGTTATTGAGAAATGGTCATTTTTCGAAATTTTTAGCTCCAAAAATGGCTCTTTGCAATTCAAATGAAATTGTTTATTCTCTCCGTGAGTGTGAGCCCATTAATTACGTCGAGAGCGAGGCATCTGAAGAAGATAAAGTTGAAGGAGGCAATAATTTTTCCACTGGTGACGAAGAGAACTTCGAGCGGCCAGTTACTTCAACTGTGGGACAAAGACCTTTTATATATTTGAGGTAGAAATGGTCAGATGTAGTTTTCAAATGTTCCGGAAACATGTTGTCGTCGATCGTCGGGTATTCGAATGCAATTTCTGTCTCCATCAGGAGATGCGTTAAATATTCGCTGTCCATTAGACACATGGAGCTTACTTATAACGTACAATATTTTGATGCATACTAATCAAAACATTCGATCTGTTGCCAGGAACGTAAACGATACATTTTTAATGAATATTTTTATTAAATAAATCATGTAAATAAAAAATAAAAAAAAGAAAACGTGCATTTATATCATTTTTTTTTCCTTTTTACGATTGCAACTTTCAATTGCAAAAATAATTATTGTAATTTAAAAATACAATATTTACCTACAAAACTAAAAAAAAAACAAGGGTTTTGGTCTAACAAGCGGAGATATGAATTTAAAAAATTTTGCATTATTTTTCACGCTTTTCTGATGCTTAATTTTTTTCTATCGTTATTGATTGTAGCATGTTTTGGAATGTATTAACGATGTGCTCTGTGAACACCAGCTTAATTATTCAATAAAAACATCATTTAATAAGTCCCAGACACAAAAGTCACACTGACATGGTTTACATAGATCGAAAACAAAGACATGGGCTGAGGGTTAAAACCTTCTGTGTAGGAATGACTTCAGGAAGCAGGAATTACACTACAAAAATTTGAGGGCTATGTGAAAACTTTGTGTGGGAAAAGAGAAGAGACACATAATAGTGAATGTGTTGTCTCTGTACTATAGTAAAGTAATGAGTGGTTATAATGAATGATGAGTGTAAGGATGTGTAGAAAGTAAAACTGTGGTGTGATAGAGAGAGTTGAGACAGAGCTATGATTGCAAATGAGTTGGTGTGCAGAAGGAATGCTGTGCAGTGTGATGGAAAGAAGGAAAGATTTATATAAGGTGGATAGCTTGCATTTGAGTGGATTTTGGGAGAAGGGATGCAGGCATCCTAGAGGTTAGTAAATGTGAGAATGATCACGATACCAAATACAGCATCTTGGGTTCTGTACTTTAGTGGGTTAAGCAATGCAAGGAGAATTGTGAGATGAAGGCTGCAGCAGTTTATATATACTAATGTCAGAAGTATTCGAAATATGGGTGAGGAGTTTATGGCATTGGTTAGCATACCTTGGCTAAAAATTTAGTATAATGAGACTTGGTTGACTGAGGATGACGTAGTATATAACAGGATGGGGAGAGGGTTTTGCTAATGATAGCGGAGTAATTGAAGAGATGTACACCAGGAGGACAGGAATGTAGAGGGGCAGTTCATTTGATGCTATCTGGTGTGAGATGGAGCCCAACAGTATGAAATATGTAATTGGTTTTTGCTATAATCTAGGGGGATATAAAGGAGAATATAGATGACATGCATTGGCAAGTTAGAGCACTGAGTGCAGGTCAAATATTGGGGGGGGGGTTTCCAACTATGCAGAACAATGAATAGTATCATAGATTGGAAAGAGGAATAGTCATGCAAAGGGAAAGTAATGGAATTTCTACAACTTCTGAGATAATTACCTGAGGCAGCATGTAATAGAGGAGGGAAGTGTGAGTGCTGGATCTAATCATAGCATCAGAGACTTAACAGTAACCGATCTAGCAATGCTGCCTCTGCTTGGAGAAAGTGATCATGTAGTCTTATCTGGAATGTTGCCAGCAAGACATGCAAAATTTTTGGTCAAGAAGAGATGTACGTGGAATTATAAAGTAGTAGCTGATTATCATTATGATTAGTAAAATTCACTTTGCATTTAAATGAGCAGCGTCATGGCATAAGAATTTGGAGGGGAAAAGTGGTGGTGGTAGTGCATGGGAGGTGGTGTCAGGGTGTGTTTTGATCATCCGAGTCAGTATGATAAATCAGACAGGAATTGAACAATGAATAGCATCATTAAGCGGAGATAACAGACAAAGAAACATTTGGTCAGCATGCCCATTAGCAGTTTAAGACACAGGCAAGAAGGCCAAAAAGCTAATTATGAGAGAAAGCTAGCTAATGAGGCTAAAAGAAATCCCCATGGGTTCTTTTGCTATGTGGCAAGTAAAAATTGGAATGACTATTGAAGGATGACTTTAAAAAGTGCTGGTGGTGGGAGGTAACAGAAGCAAACCAAATAGTTGAATTACTGCTTGAGCATTCTGCAGGGATGTACCATCATTCTGTTGATTTTGTTAATTTGAACAGACTGGCCATTCAGATGAAATCAGAAGTCATGAGCACCAAAGCCACATAAGATTTTTAGAATCAGTCCTTGTTCTCAGTGTCATAGACACTAGACATAGTTTATTGGAATTAAACTTATATTTTGCGTTACAGTAATTTAAATCCAATCATCTGTTCCTTGAAACTTGCAGAACCCTATATCATCAGTCATCACACTATGCTTAGTTGATCAGATTACATGCCTGTCTGCTCTCTCCTGTTACCTCATTTGAGATTGATAGACAAAGAAGTATATTCATGTTGTTTGATTTGTTCTTGTTTCATAATTTGAATGTTGTAACCAGTCTTTTGCATCCTCCCTAAATGATGCTCATGCTACACTGACTGAAATAAATAGGAGTTTATGTTGATTTCTAATTTCCCTTGCATATGTTAACCATCTTATAATATATTATGAAGGTACAAATATTGTTTTTTAAGAATATTTGTACCTTTAAAATCCAGAGTTCTTAATTATGTGAAGTAGGTTTTCCAGTGAAAGTAAATAATAACATGCAGGTACTTAAAAACTTTGTTGAGCATTCAGTGCAATCTACTATAGGTTAATAAAATACCATACTATGCTTATTGATCTTTGGAAGTCCATATGATCTGGGACGATGAGCATAAAGTATGTTGACTTCTTTTCTTTAATTTTTCATCCCACCTGGAGATGTTATCAATTTATTAACTTTATTCAACCCATTAGTAATAATATTTTCTTCTTTAGAGATCTAAGAGCCTCTCAGTTTTGAAAGAGGTAGTTTCAATTTAAAGAGAACTGGCAGTTTGAAAGTGGACTGTGTTGACAATCTCCAAAGGAATTGAATTCAGGTCTTTTTTTTTTTTAAGACAAAGGCAGTTATTTTGGAGAAACTCCATAGTTCTTAGGGGGAAGCTTAAATAATGATGGCTTAGTTGGATAAAGGAAATTGATATACCATGATGTTTGTGATCTCATTAATGCATAAGTTTTAGAGTATCTGTATAACTGAAAATTTTATAGCGCTTTCAGTTTTATAATTTGGAGTTAGGTGTCTGGAGAGAGCTATGTTCACTAAGAGTGTGCAAGTGCAAAGTCAGGAAAACCAAAGCAATTAAGGCAGATGAGTATATGTGGGTGTGAATGAACAAAAAATGCAGAATCTGTTCTATCAGGCAACAATGTCATATAGGTAGTCAATTCAAGATGTAAAGGTGGTTGGATGCCTGGGGAGGTTTGTTACAGTTTCTGTATGATAATGCTATAGGCATCAGGAATAAGAGGGAAGAGTTTTTAGCATTGGTTAGTGTAACCTTGACAAAAGTTTATAGGCATTTGTGTGACTTGGCTAACAGTAAATAACTTTGTGATGGATTTAGTATTTTCAGGAAGGATAGAGTAGACAGGACAGGGGTTGGATTACTGCTGATCTACTGTCTTCCACATCATCCTTGGCCCAGCAGAAATTAATTTCATATTTTGTCTTATTGGTCTCGATCTACCATCTTACCTCACCTAAGATTCAAAAGAACAAAATATTAAATTAGTTTCTGCTAGGCCAGGGGTGATGTGGAAGACTTGCATCAGTAGATTAGTACAATGAGTGCAAGTCAAGTAATTATTCAGGGGGGGGGGGAATTCTAACTTTTGGAAGGAGGAAATATGATATGGCAGGAAAGAAATGGAACTCTTACACTTATTGAAGTGTAAGAATTATTTGAATCAGAATGTGACATAAGGGACTTGGGGTATGATAGTGTTGGATCTTGTTATAGGGTCAGAAGACCTGTCCATAACTTCGGTGTTGATTGGAGAAAGTGAACATGTGGTGTTGACTTCGGAGATAGCAAATCGAGGAAATTCCAGTTAAGGAAATTAATGCCATAAAATTCTGCAAGTGCAGGATGTTCAGAGTGCGTGGGGTGGGGGGAATAGTCAAGGGATATCTGGAGGAAACAGTATCATACTGTATATCCAAGGTGAAAAGGGTAAATCAGGTAGAAATCAGTTGGATGAGTAGTATCATTAAATATGCTTACATTTTTGGTTAAAGGATTAAACAAGAATATAATTTCTTGGCATCTTTAATTTAAGGTAAAGTGGTTTGGTTTGTGGAACAGGTTTTCTGGATTATATAAAAAAAAATAAAAAGCCGTAGCCCACTAAAGTACTATAACTTTACAACCTTTTGTGGGCAGGAGTCACACACACGGCTTATCGGGACATTATTCTCTGAATAGCATATTATTATTATTCGTGACACCTCCAAGGAGTCCGAAGACTCATCGCAGGAGGACACCTATTGTACAACTCTCCTTCTCCACCACTACACCGAACCTCTACCACCAATCAATGAAAATAGCGCCATCTACTGGCAACCACCACAGCTAGTATTTTTTGTTTGTAAATTGCGTGTGTTCTGAAGGGCCGATTATATGATAATTTTAGTTTAATCCTTTATCCAAGTGTGAGCAAACAAAGTTTGAGCCTGAAAGTATCTTCAGGACTGGGTTAAGGTGGTACAACACCAGGGCAACCACCTTTGCAACGAGTTGTCCTGGTGTTGTACCACCTTAACCCAGTCCTGAAGATACTTTCAGGCTCAAACTTTGTTTGCTCACACTTGGATAAAGGATTAAACTAAAATTATTATACTCTAACCAAGTGAAATAAACTTTCAACATCTTTCTCTAAATCCAGAGTAAATTATTAAAAAAGGGTGGCACGCCAACTGGCAATTCCTATAGGTAGAGATGACCTGCTAATGCTTCTGCCTGATATCTCCACTTGGGCCTGGCTCCCACTGAAGAGACCTCAATAAAGGTCGAAACTAGTCTGGGTAGTGGCCCTTCCCTTAATGCATAACATTAGACATACCCGCAAGGAGATGTGTTTTGCATTATAGGAGATACTGCGATAAGAGTGTTGGTAGCTTGCTCCACCTTTGCAATGAGTTGCCCTGGTGTTGTACCACCTTAACCCAGTCCTGAAGATACTTTCAGGCGCAAACTTTGTTTGCTCACGCTTGGATAAAGGATTAAACTAAAATTATTATACTCTAACCAAGTGAAAAATAAACTTTCAAAGGCCGATTATATGCTCTGTATGCAGGATGAAAAACCTGAGTTTCCGGGAGAAAAACCCTGCTACCTTCGAACGAGATTGGCTAACTCGCCTTCAATTGAAAAAGTACATATAAAGATTCCTTCCGTTATGACGAGAATCAAACTTAGGCCTTTTCCAATCGAAGGGTGCAACATACCATCTTCCAATTGCACTATGGAGGCACTTAAGTATTTTATTTGTTGGTCATTTAAACTTGTGTTAAATAATGTTCTGCATTCAGGCTAGGAAAAGATAGTATTATTTTGCATGTTTAGATGCGATGGTTTATAGTCATAAATATGTTGAATATATGTTAGAAAACTAATTTAGTAATTGTGCTTACAAGGAAGTTAGATGCTGTTTTTACTATAGGCTTAGCTATTTTTTATGAATAAAAGATATATGCGAACACATTTAATTTCAGACACAATTCAGTAATCACTCGATCTACAGTAAAAATCATTTTTTGTGGTACATTTTTCAAGTTTTAGAAATGATTGGATATATCATATTGACAAGAAATTGTTTTAATACTTATAGATATTATTTCTGGTAAAATTCCCATGTTATTCTAAAATAAACTATTATTTTTATGGCTAATATAGCCTACTTTCATTTAGGAGAGTGCCCCCTTTTTACAACGTCATTGTCTTTTTGCTCAAATTTTAGGACATTACTGATGTGCTATAAAACTAATATATGAAGAATATAGGAGGAAAATTCTGACACCTTTTTTTAGATGTTGGCTGTCTCCTTATCCTGGCGATACGTACTCATCTGCTGTTAAGTTGTTGAAGGAAGGGGATTTGGGAAAAGTGGGGGGTAAGGCAATGTGGGGGAATTATTTGAAAAAAAACCTGGTTGTTTTTATATGTATAATATTATTATTAAGGGTGGTTGTAGAGAGCATTTGGGAGGGAGGGATGAGAGAAGGATCTGAAATAAGAACTATTTTTTGGAGAAGAGGAAGGATTGCTGGAAAGAGGTCAAAGATGGGCGTAATAGGGTGCGAGTCATTTCGACAGTGCGTCGTCTTTGGAACGCATGGGGAAAGTGGAGGCTATGTTATGTCAGCTTGGTGTTTCTGTCTTTGGTGTGCTTGTGTTGTCTCCTATTGGTCGGAGTCATGTGCTACCTCTGCAATGCCTTTTTCAAAGAAAAAGGCATTGTGGAGGCAGCACAAGATGAGTTGCAATAATCAGTTACATGATGATTACAAAGAGCAAGCAAGGAAATTGACTTACCATATGTGGCTAAAAAAATCTTGGAGTTTTTCTGATATGTGGCCAATAGAATGAAGAATTGGTCAGTGATAATTGGAGAATGATAAACACAGAGGAGGATATAGTAGAGGTGTTAAATGAGTAGTTCATTAAAGTATTCTATCCTTACGATTGTAACATAATGCAGAAACTAGAGAGCGGTGGAATGGATAAAGAACTGCTGATGGTGAGTGAGCAGGACATATATGAGGAATTGAACAAACCTGATGTCAACAAGGCCATGGGACTTGATGGTATATCACTGCATGTTTTGAGAGAATGTTTTAAGGAGTTAACAGTTTTAACGTGACTCTTAGATTGGCCCAAGTTTAAAGGAATGGAAAGAGGGCGAAATTGTTCTGCTTCATGAAGAGAGTGATAAGATAAAGACCAATTATTGGACAATCTGCTTGTCTGGAGTTTTGGTCGAGGTGTTGGAGAAGCTAGTGAGGACAAGGATTCAGAACTGGATTGGCAGCAGCAGGATTCTCTTTAATAGATTTTGTCCTTTGTCTAATCATAGATTGGACAAAGGAAATGCATATACAGTAGTATATTTAGATTTTGCAAAGACTTTCGATAAATTGCAACATGACAAGCTAGTAGTTAAATTGGAACAGGCAGGGGTTGGGCAGTAGACTAGTGCATTGGATTCGAGATTTACTGTCTGAGAGGTATCAGCAGATTGTGTGTGCAGGAGTGATATCCCGAAAGAGGAAAGTTACTAGTGGTGTGCCCTGGGGGGTAGGGTTTTGGTTTGGGGCTATTATTGTTTAATTTCCGATGTAAATAACATTGGAAGCGACTTAAATGGTGACCTATGTCACGCTTTCCTGACCAATGGCTATAATCCCCATAAAATACTAAATGCTCCACAGAAATCCCCCTCCCCCCACTGTCTACCACAGAAGACTACAAAAAAGTCACCATCCTATATATTAAAGGCATATCTGAAAAGATATCTAAAATGCTTAACAAACACCAACTACACACTGTATTTAAAGCTTATGTGAAATTGGCAACTCGCATCTGTTTACCTAAGGACAGATTCTCTCTCCTTTATCACATCCAGTAGTCTGCGAAGTGCCCTGTTCATGTCATCGAACCTACTGTGGACATCTGCCTCAGAGAACACAAAAAATATATCTGGCACTTTTGCTATGGCAAGTCTGGTCTAGCAGACCATGCTTTGGATACCCCTGCATGCAGGATTGATTGGAAAAAAAAAGTGCTGCACAGAAGTTTTTACAAGTCAGAGAAGTTGTTCCGGTAACAACTTCTCTTCCTGTTGAACTTCCTGTACAACTTCTAGTTAGTTGTACAGGAAGTTCCTGTACAACTTCCTAGAAGTTGTACAGTATATACTGTTTAAAGTACAGTATATACTGTACTTTAAACAGTACAGTATATACTGTACTGTTTAATACAGTATATTAAACCATACTGTATAAATCTACAGTATGGTTTACAATATAAACCATACTGTAGATTTATACAGCCATACTGTATAAATCTACAGTATGGCTGTAGATTTATACAGCCATACTTGAGGTTTGTTCCAAACCTCAAGTATGGCTGTATAAATCTACCAAAAATTTGTTTTTGGCCAAGATGGTAGGATAAAGACTCAGAGGAAGACCAGGGTCAGAAGTCTTGGTAGATTGATGCAGTAAGAAGTGCCTTAGACGATGAAATGTTATATCTGTCGAGAGGAAGTTATGACTACATAAAAAAAGTTTACATCATTATCTTCTGAGGGTACATACCACAATCATGTTTTTGCTTTATGGGATACTGAGGCAACTTATGTGAAGTCAAAAGCTTCTGTATACAAGTAGACCAGTCATGAAAACAATTCATGCCCAGACTTTTGTTTGCTTATGTTTGGATACAGAATTAAAACAAGAATATAATTTCTTGTTAAGTATTGTATACTTTGTTACCCACTGGTTAAAAAAATTAATAAAATGAGCGAATATTTTGCATTTCAGATTGTTTTTAAGTTTAAAACAACTTCAATGTGCAACTTTTCATATCTCATAAATTTAGAAACAATGGTTTTTAGTTGGGGGTGAGAATGTTCATACTGTGATTTACACACCTTGTTGCTGTATGCATGTTTGCTATCACATACTGAACTTATTGATATCCAATTACATTTTATATGTTGGACTCTACTTCAGTATATTCAAGAATCTGTAATGCCACTATAGTCCCAAATGCTTTGCACTTCACATAATCACCACACACATACCAACACATAGTCAGTGTATATGACTTTGTAATTAGCTTTCTTTGTATACTTTATCCATAATGTAAAAACAAAATATATGAACTACTTAGCAGATAATGCTGTTGATTTAAATTGCATATATGATGTGCTCATTTCATTTCAAAATGCTACAATATTTGCTTTCTATTGTTTTGATAGCAGACAGTTTTACTCTTAATAATTTAAAATATTGTATTTGTTCAGCAAAAACTGTACAATAGTGTCATAGATGATGTCGTTACCAATATAAGGGAAGCTTTTCTTGATGAAGGAGTTGATGAACAAGCATTGATAGACTTGAAACAGGTAAGCACATGTAGACCATTTTCAGTTAATGCTGCCTTTTATGAAATATATTTTTTATTTAAACATTCCTAAGATCAGAGTGTTATGTTAACTTTATTTCAATCCACTTCGATTTATCAGTTTAAATTTTCAACATGTACTTTTGTTTTACCATATTAAGCTGTCACTGCAAATATCACTTATATTTTCTTATTTTAAAATGTATATAGCAATTGACTTTCTGATGTGTTGGCATTCCATTTCCTTTAGGAATATTACTTTTTTTATTTTTAACAAAAGTTCAAATCGACAGTTTTCTTTATGAAATAAACAGTTTTTTGGTTTTTATTCTACTTATAAAATCAAAGCTGCGACAATTGCTTTTATTTACACATGCACACACATTCTCCTTGTCTGAACAGTGTAGTTTGTATTGTCATTTTTTGGTATCAAGTAGATACAAGCTTATGAAAGATCTGCACAGTTAGCAAATATTTGCTGTTTATCACTGACAGCATTCTGCATAATAATGCAGTGAAAATAAGAAATATGACATAAGCATTATAAAATGATTTTTAAACAACAGGATGCTGCTGGATAAAATAGCTAGATGCCATCATCTAGCTATTTTAATATTATGCATACATAATATTATTCTAATATTAGAATATTATGCCTACAGAATGTTGTCTGTAAGCATAATAGCATCTTTCCCCATCTCACATTAAGCATAGTAGTGTGATGAAGCCATTTTTTGGTTTATATTCTCAAAGGGTATACCGGATAATGCTGTTATAATTCGACACAATAGTTAATGATTAGTTTCTTATGAATTGGGCAGTTTGTCATGGATTTGACATTTTGGTTTTTACATTTTAATGTTCTGAGAATTAAACTCATCAGTTCACTTATATTAAGGTTTATATAAAAGTTTTTTTTTTTTTTTTTATGCCAGTCCTGTTGCAAGTTTTTGGACAATGCTCGAAGTAAAACTGGCACGATGCTGTATTGTACTTTTAATTCATAGTTTTTAAAACTGTGAAATGTGAACCATTGGTGGGCCATGAAATCAGTTTTGTGGGTCACAACCAATATTTTTTTTAAAAATGAAATATTTATTATTATTATTTGATACCTCCAGGGAGTCTTAGGACTCCCTGGAGGTGTCAAATAATAATAAATGTGTTGTAGAGTAGAAGGGCACCCACTCTACAACTCTTCATCTCAACCTCTTGCACAAACTGCCTCATCTACACCAACAGCATCTACTATCCACCATTGCTACTATTATTTTCAGACAATCGCAAACATCTGTGCCCACGCCGGGATTCAAACCCTCAGCCTTTTGGCTGGAGAGCATAATCTAACCACTCGGCCAGCCATTTCTCTTTGGGAGGGAACTTGCTTTATGGTATATTATATCCTTCCTGCATTGAGCAGCCACATTTTTAGAAAGCAAGGAATCTGCTACACTCCTGGATAACTGAGAGGTGGAAGCTTGTCCTTTGGATAAGTGAGAAAGGTGGAGCTTTTTCTGATGGGATTGAAAGGAAACAAAAAAATATTCAGTGGTTTTAAAACTTCTGCTGTGTTTGGTAATGCCATGCATATAGAGGATAGAAATGAAAGTTTTTTTCTTCTGTACTCAGAGAGGTAGATACCATGACTATTAATTTTTTTTTATGAAAAAAATCCTTAAAACCATTAGATAAAAAATGGTGGCATTAATAAGCTTTCACCTCTCAGTTATCTATTTAATTTTTGCTTAAGTATCATATGCATTGTCATTACTGGATCACAGAAAAGCAATTGAACAATAACAGACAATTCTAAAAAGCACTAACAGAGTAGCTAATGTAAGATAACTAGTTAAGGTCATTAACTTCCTAAACTTATAAAAAAAATTATATGCATAAACAAAATAAAGGTAGCTTTTCAAATCTGCTAATCTTTCTTATCTCCCACTCAGGGAATAGATGCAGACCATCAGATCTGGTTAAGTTTGGATAATGAAGTAAAGTTTTGCATGTTTCTTTATAATTATGAGGAAACTACTTTTGAAGAGTCCTTCATAAATCATTTCCTCATAAAACATCTTTATAAATAAATGTGTGAAATTGACTTCATTGTCCTAACTTTAACAGATTCAATTGTGTTTGTCCCTATTATGGAAAATAGTACTTCTAAAATCTGCTAATCTTTCCTAACTTTCGTTTATGTATATAATTACATGTTTTGTGGTTGCTTAAGTGCAAAAGCTGTATAAATGGGAGATCTCCACATAGCCTTTTAAGAAATGTGGAGAACAGACCAGAGCTTCTGACATGATGTCCAATCCTCACCTTCTCGTAGCGCAACCTGTTAGGTATCTATCTAGATATACAGAATGAATGAAGATGGACTGGAAATTTGGGATGTAACTGACCAATTTGTATTCTTATTAAATAAACCACAATGTAAAATGATGGTACTATAAAAACAGTCATAATTTAAAATTATGAATATTTTTACAAATTGTTAATTGTTAGTACATTATTTCTTTTGGTTTCATAATATGTATTGTTGGCACTTGCAACGTGCCAGTTATTGATGTTATTTTGTCAAAATGAAATGTGAAGCATTTAAAAAAAAAAAATTATGTACTTACTGGCTTTGTATAGTTGTTACTTTCAGAAATTTTATTGTGGTTTAAAATTATTATGTGCTATGTTTTGTAAAGATATTCTCGTAACACTAACGGAGACAACAGGTTAGCCACTATGCCTAATTTTTTGCTTGCCACTTTAATCGAGTGCATGCTTGCTGAGGAGTTTGATGGGTGATTAACAGTTGACAGAGAGCGCGTTAAGTATCGAGGTAACGGAAGCAACAAGAGAGCGTTTGGTAAGGGAGGGAAAAAAAGGGAGAGTTAATGGAAGTTTAAGAACGCAGACAGAGGAATTTTGTTCTTACAAAGTTTATTTAGTTTGTGACACTGGAAGGAATATTAATAGAAGATTCTGAAAAAGGAATCATAGAACTGTGAGCCTTTAAAGTGGAGTAGTTAAGACCGTAAATAAGTATTGATAAATAAAAGAAAATATTGCAATTGACGTTCTTTAGGAATGTTCAAGAAAACATGCTGATTGGAAAATTTCATCTGTCTTAAGGATGCCGAATCTGTCTGTTATTTCTACTGGAAAAGGAGACAGAAATTAGCAACTTAGATAAAGTAGTAGAAGAAACCTTTTTTGCTGGTACAAAAAATTAACAAAATTGAACTGAATGAGGTAATAGTACTTCGGTGAATCCAGAATATCTGTACTTTAGAGGCGGGAGGAATAATGTGTGCTACATAAGGGTGGTGAGAAGGGATCCTGTGGAAAAGAAGAGAATCTTATCTTCGAAAAAAGGCTTTAACAAGGAAACTGACTATGAACATTTTGTTATTGTGTAAACAAGGTGTTTAGTCTAGTAGATGTGATTAAGTATATGTTAAACAAACCAGTAATAGAATGGGTGATCTCTAAAGTGCAAGTTTATTTTAAAAGGCCTTGGATCTAGTATTTTGTAATTAAGTAATTTCATTTGAAGTTTATATGTTACCGCTAAAGTGCGAAAACCGTTAATGTGCACATTACCTAGCTAATCTGCAGATTAACTGATTTGCTCCGTTAATCAAGATTTTTCCGGAATCAAGAGTTTTCCGCATTTTACCTAGGTAATGTGCACATTAACGGCTTCCGTATCGTTAAAGTTCAAAAGTTTGTTTCTCTCATTTCCTTTCCGTACTCCTTCCCCCCTCTCCCTCCACTTTTAGTTTGGTTTTTTAATAAGTAAACATAATTTTATCATATGTTTTTTTTCTTAATTGTAATAATATTTTAAACCGTTTGATTCCTTGTATTATATTAATTGATTGATGATTGATTCTATCAACTAATTTGTTGATTGTTTGATTGTATTAACTTGATTCTTTAGATATCAAAAAATAAATAAATAACATTATCTTAATTTAAACATACAGAAACGTTGCTGTTGTTCCAGCAAAGATCTTATTTTCACTTTAACGAGTGCCTAGTAGGTAATGTGCAGATTACCTAGGTAATTTGAGAAATGAAACAATTTTCCGCACATTAATGGATCACTGTAGTTAATCTGCACAATACCTAGATAATCTGCAGAATAACTGATTTCTGCACTTTAGCGGTAACATATATATATTGTTTTACCAAGAGTGTATATTTTGTATTTGGTTTTGAGTTAGTAATTTTTCAGATTCTGAAAGAAACAGTTAAAAGTCATTGCACCAATTGGAATTGAACCCTTGTGCATATATAAACTCGGAAATATAAATAATCGTTATAGAGAAAATCTCATCACAAATGAGGATTGATAATAATTAATTAATAAATAATCTCTCTTTACAACAAATGGCTACAGAGACTTAATCTCATTATAACAAATGGAACAGCTGACAAGATTGATAATCAAATAATATATAATTACTCTTTATAGCCCTACATTATGACAGAATTTCATGCCGGCTGGGATGTTGTCTGGTTAAACAAGGACTCCATTTTCATCAGAGAATAAGGACAAACAGCACAGTCAGCTACTGGGAATAAATCGCAGAACACACCCTAACTCAACATCAGCAGAGCTCAAAATTGGTACTATCAACATAAAAAGCATCAATGGAAAAGAAATGGAACTAGCAGAAGACAAAACCAGATGAGAGCTTTCTAAGCATCAAATACAACATGTATGTTATATTGATAAGGGTAATGGGTTTACAGTGATACTGCTGGCTAAGGCCTTTGACAGGATACCACATGGAATTCTAATCCGTAAACTGCAACATATGGAAATGAATATAGAGTTGGTGAGATGGATAGGTGGGTGGTTGATGGAGAGATATCAGAGAGTAGTTTATTCAGGAGTCGAGTCCAAAAGACGGCCTGTGACTAGCGGTGTGCCACAGGGTTCTGTTCTTGGACCACTGCTATTTAATTTATTCATTAACAATATAGGGAAGGATCTAAGAGGAATGGTTCATTTGTTTGCTGATGATGCAAAGTTGGGTAAGGCAATAGTGAATGCAGAAGATGTCAGTCTTACAGGATGACTTAGATAAATTGGAGTTCTGGGCTAAGGAGAATTGATGTCAATTTATTGTGACAAAATGTAAGGTTATGCATTTTGGGGTGAAAAGATTAGCAGCAGTATACCACATTGGTGGAACTGTATTCCAGGAGATTGAGGCCAGTTGTGTTGGTGGATAGGGAGATGAAGTTTAGGAGGCACATTGCAAAAGTGGCTAAATCAGTTCATCAACTCACTTGGTTTTTGAAGAATACTCTGACGAGCAGAGACAAGCAAGTTATTGTTCCTCTGTACCGAGCCTTGATAAGACCTCATCTCGACTACTGTGCCCAGATTTGGTCACCTAGGTTTCTTCTTGATGGGGAGGAGGTGGAGAGGATCCAGAGGCAAGTGACCAAGATGATAGCAGGTCTATGGAATGAACCTTATGAGAACAGGTTGAAGATTTGTGGTTGCAGAAATTAGTTGATAGGTGGAAAAGGGGAAATATGATTGAGACATTCAAATTGCTAAAGGATTTCAATAGGATTAATTCAGAGGATATTTTTGAGATCAGGACTGGTGGTGGGAGAACTAGGGGACATCTATGGAAGCTGGGGAAGAGTGTGGTTAGCAAGGGTTTTTAGAGCTGGCTTCTTTACTTTTAGAGTGGTAAATGAGTGGAATAAGCTGCCAGAGTCTGTTGTTGGTGCTATGACAGTGAGTGAGTTCAAGGCAAGATATGATTGATACTGTGAGAATGTTGAATACTTGTGTGGACATGATGTTTATGACCTCCCTCGATGAGTCTAAGGACTTCCTGGAGTTGCCTGTAATAATATATTCAGGCAATAACAATCTGGGAAAAGTTAGTTATACTACTTTTCTACATGAAAAAGTTACACCATTACTAACTTAAGAACAAATGTTAGATGGCCTTGGGAAAAGAGGGAGTAGCTATAGTATTCTACACTAAAGATGAGGATAATCTTCTTGAATTACAGTCAATATCAAGTAGTGATGTGAGCAAATATCAGAATGGGGAAATGGAACAATGAAAGAAATGGAGGAATTTTTTGAGGCATTAGAGAAGGCAGCTGTATAATGAAAAAGGAAAAGTTAGTCATTATTCAGTAGAGTAGGAAATGATTACTGGACATACAGAAATATTTTGGAGAAAAGCACAAATCTAATGGTAAATGCCTGCTAGATTTCTGTTCAGGACATGGATTAGTTATTACTAACATCTTGCACACAACATAAAAATGTGCACAAATTCACAGGAAGAAAAGATGCAAGAAATAAGAAAAATCTCATTCGCTATGTTCTAGTTGATTAGTAATGTTTTCCTACTTGATCAGGACAGAAGAATATACAGAAAATTTGAAATAGGAAGTGATCACTATTTAGTTTTGAGAAGGATAAAATAGAATTTCATATTGAAAAGAAGGTTTAAGAAAGTTCTGAAATGAATCAAAGTTGAACAGCTTTCAGAGGTGCAATGTAAAGTACACGAGCATTATTGACGAAAAAATGAAAACGTTTGAAAGTAAGAACCAAACTTTGGAGATTAAATGGCAAATCCTGAAGAAAGAATTGATTCAGGCAAAGAAGCATGGGGTGAGATTGTCCGTAAGGATAGAAAAATTAGAATTCATTGGTGGATTCAGGAAGTAAATCAAGAAAAAGAATAATGCATATTGAAGTTCCCAGCAGCTTGTGCTCTTAAAGAATACAGAGAAAAATTTGAAGTGAAGCACTGTGTAAAATTAGCTAACAAAAGTCATGGGAAGACTTTGGTAAGAACATAAACAAGTATTATGAAGGTGGCAAAATATTCTGGAGGCTATTGAAAAGCTTAGAAATGGAGAAAAAAGAACTGTAAATGAAAGATGATACAGGTGATAGGAAAACTGAAGATAATATTATAGATGTCTGGAGTAATCTTTGAAAGACTACTAAATTAAATGAGCACTGTCAACAGTGGTAAGCAACTCTCAGCAGAATGAATGCAGTCAGGAATATATATATATATATATATATATATATATATATATATCCATAGTTAAAGTAGGAAAATTTCTACGTGGTTTGCCTAGTGGCTTTGCGCTCTGCAACTATACTCATGGGAAGGAGTGTCCCAGGTTTGTCCTGTCCAAGACGTGAGGAACTTGAGGACCTTCCTCATGCATAGCCAAGTTAGCCAGTCTTGGGCAGTAAGGTTTTTTCCGCCAGTTTATCTGGCGGTTTTCATCCCGCAAGCAGGCAAACTGGCCCCGTGAACATGCACTTCTACACAAAAAAAAATATACCCCCTCCCCCCAAGCGGCAGACTAAGTGACAGGTCAGTTGGGAGTGGTACTAACAAGAAGTCGCATCTAAGTAACACGCAGAGACCCCGCATAGGAAGCAGGAATAACTGCTAGTGAAAGAAGAATATATTGAAAAAGAGAGGTGAGGATACATTGTACTCTTGATATATCTTTCCATTCTGAGATATATTCTAATTTAACTGCTATTTTATTTCCTGTATATATTTCTTGAATGGATTGTGAAAGGTGGTTTGGTATATAAGGGTCAAAGCTGTATAACTGAGAGGAGACCTCCACATAGCCTTTAAAGGAATGCAGAGAACCAACCAGGGCTTCTGACCTTAATGTCCAATCCTCACCTTCTCATGGTGCACCCTGTTGGGTTCTACCTGGATACCGAACGAACGAGGATGGGCTGGCAATTTGGGATTTAGCCGACCAAATTGTATTCTTATTGGCTTAAACCAATATACAAAATGATAGTATAACATGACAAAATTTCATGCCGACTGGGGCGTTGCCCGGTTACATGGTCCCCATTGTTTTTGCCAGGAAGAACAGCGAAAAGTCAGCTACTGGAACAAATCTGAAAGCACACCTCAACTCAGCATCACTAGAGTTAAAGATCGGTACTATCAACATAAGAAGCCTGAATGGCAAAGAAATGGAGCTAGCTAAGGAATTAGATAAGTATCAGATCGACATAATAGGGGTGACTGAAACAAAAAAGACAAAAACTGGCGAGATCTTTCTGAGCAATAAATACAAAACTTTAGATTCAGGCAATGACAATCAAGGAAAAGAAGGGGTAGCCATAGTATTCAACACTAAATATGCTCATCTTCTTAAATGGCAGGCAGTGTCAAGTAGAGTGATTTGGGCAAATATCAGAATGGGGAACTGGACAATGAGACTTATTTGTGCCTATGGTCCTACAGAAGATTCTACTAAGGTAGAAGTAGAGGAATTTTTTGAGGCTCTAGAGAAAGCTACTGACAACATTGTTGGGGATCTAAATAGCAGAGTAGGAAGTGATTGTCAGACATACAAAAATGTTTTGGGAAAATTTGGAGAAAAGAGCAAAGCTAATAATAAGGCCAAATACTGTTGGATTTCTGCTCAGGACATGGACTGGTTATTACTAACACCATGTTCCAACATAAAAAATGTGCACAAATTCACATGGAGAGAAGAGGCAAGGAATAAGAAAAGTCTCATTGACTATGTTATTGTCGATAGTGATGTTTTTTCCCTGGTGCAGGACACCAGAGTGATCAGAGGATTTGAAATTTTAAGTGATCATTATTTAGTCTTGAGCAGGATAAAATTCAAGTTCATGTTGATAAGAAGAACATCTAAGAAAGTTTTAAAGCAAATAAAAGTTGAGAAGCTCTCAGATGTGAACTGTAGACTAAAATACACAAAGATTATTGAAGAAATAATGAAAGAGTTTGAGAACAAGAACCAAACCTTGGAGGCTCAGTGGCATACCTTGAAGAAAACACTGATTCAGCCAGAGAGGCATATGGTGAGGTTGTCTGCAAGGTTAGAAAAATCAGAACTCCATGGTGGACACAGGAAGTTAAAGAGGCAGTGAAGGAAAAGAAGAAAGCATATCAAAAGTTCCTGGCAAATAAGTCAGCTTGTTCTCTTAGAGAATATGGAGACAAATGTAAGTAAGCTGAACTATGTGTCATGGGAGGACTTTGGCAAGAACATAGAAAATAAATATCAAGAAGGTGGTAAGATATTCTGGAGGTTGTTGAAGAAGCTTAGAAATGGGGGAAAGAGTGCTGTAAAAGGAATTGGAGATGATAAAGGTGACATGAAAACGGGAAAAAAAGATATCCTTGAAGTATGGAGTAATTACTTCGAAAAATTGCTGAATGAAACAAACAGTGATAGCACAGTGGTTAAAAACACTTAACAGGCATACAGTCAGGAATACATATCCATAATTAAAGTAGAAAAATTCAAAGGCTTGAAATGTGGAAAGGCAGCAGGAGTAGGTGATATTTGACCAGAAATGCTGAAGTATGGTGGTATAAAATTCTTACAGGCCCTGCACTGCATAGTTCAGAAGACCTGGACAGAGGGACGAATTCCTGATGATTGGAGTAGGAAGCTCTAATAGTACCCATATATAAAAAGGGGAATAAAACTGAATGTGAGAATTAGAGGTATTTCCTTACTAAGTGTTCCTGGCAAGATTTATGCAAGTATACTTGAGAAATGGTTGAGAAGAATTGTGATAGAAAAGCTTGATGAAGGTTGCATTCAGGCCAAGTAGAGACTGTCAGGATCAGATCTTCACTTTATGACAAATAGTCGAGAAAGCATGGGAATATAACAAAGATCTGTATTTAAATTTGGTGGATCTGGAAAAGGCATATGACAAGGTGCAAGAGAGAAGCTATTCAATACGATACAGTTATATGGTGTTAATGGGGCATTATATGAAGCAGTACTTAGTCTTTATTTGAGTTGTAAGTCAGCAGTTAGAATTGAAGGAAGTACAGGAAGGTGGTTTAATGTTAAATCTGGTGTGAGACAAGGATGTATATTATCCCCTCTGTTATTCTTTATCTGTATGGATCACATTATGAAGGAAAGTGGTATTAAACCTGATATCAGAATTGGAGATGTTAATGTCAGCTCTTTGCTTTATGCAGATAATGTTATACTTCTAAATAAATCCGCTACAAGTTTGCAAGATTCCTTGACTAAATTGAATAATTGTTGTAATAGATATGGTATGAAAGTCAGCATTAAAAAGACAATGAAAATAGGTAGAATTGTTGAAAATGTCAACTGTTTTTTGAACTTAGAACCTGTGGAACAAGTAAAACATTTCAGCTACTTAGGCACGGTTTTTAGTGAAGATGGTAAATTAAATATGGAAATAGACAACAGAATCAACAAAGCTGGTATGGTAGGAAGTCAAATGAATAAATTCATATGGAATAAGAGAAATTAGTCTAAACACTAAATTAACTATATACATGACAGTGTTCAAACCAGTTTTAACTTATGGATCTGAGAGATGGGTCAGAAATAAAACACTTGATCAAAGACTAGTGACTTCAGATATCAGAGTCCTAAGAAAGATTAGAGGCATGAACAGATAGCATCGATGGCAATATCATATTAAAAACAAGGATATTAGGAAAGAACTTGACATTGTCAGCATCCAGTTATGCGTTAGCAGAGCTTATCTCAGGTGGTATGGTCACTTAAACAGAATGGTTGAGGAAAGATTAGCAAAACAAGTGTTCTCTGCCCGGTTGGCAGGAAAACGACAGAGGAAGACCGAGATATAGGTGGATTGATATGGTACAAAGTACCTTAGGCGATACAAATATAAGATCTGGTAATGTTGGAGGAATCTTGACAAGTAACAGACTGATTTGGAGGAAAATTGTAGATAGGAAGTTATTTCTGATGTAAATTTTTCATGTAGTACTATCATATCCTGTACACCCCTTGAGGATACCTGTCAGGAATTTGAGGATGATGAAATAGAAAAAGTCATCAAAAAAATTGAAATATGAAAAGGCAGATGGAATAGATGAAATTTCACCAGAAATGCTGCTCAGATATGGAGGTATAGAAGTTTTACAATGGGCTGCATCGCATAATTCAGAAGGCCTTGTCACTGGACTAAATTCTGGGTGATTTGGAGTAGAAATCTCATAGTACCCATCGATAAAAGGAAAATAAAACAATGTGAGAATTAAAGAAGTATTTCCCTACTGTTTGTTTCTGGTAAGTATACTTTTCTTAGCCATTTCTAAACTATACTATTCAAGTATAGTTTAGAAATGGCTAAGAAAAATTGTGGAAAGCAAGCTTAGTGAAGAACAAGCTGGATTCAGGCCAAATGGAGGTGAGGTTGTCTGGATCAGATTTTCACTTTAAGACAAATAGTTGAGAAATCTTGGAATATAACAAGGATTTGTAATTAAGTTTAGTTTATCTAGAAAAGACGTGCCTTTTCCAGACAAGGTGCCAAGAGGAAAGCTCTTCAAAATTTTACAGTTATATGGTTTAAATTGGACATTATATCAAACGGTATAGAGTCTCTGTTTAAGCTGTAAGTTGGCAGTTTGAATTGAAGAAGATACAGGAAGATGGTTTAATGTAAAATCAGGTGTGCAACAAGGGTGCACATTATCTTCATCATTGCACATTATCTGCATTGTTAATCATGATCTGTATGGATCATGTTGTGAAGGAAAGTAGTATTAGATCTATCAGAATTGATTATGTTAATTTTGCTCTTTACTTTATCTAGATGTTATACTTCTGAATAAATCCATTACAAATCTGCAAGATTTCCTGACTAAATTGAATAACTGTTGTAATAAATTTGGTATAAAAATAGGCAGAATCATCGATAACCTCAACTGTATCCATAGTGAACCTGTAAGACGTTTCAGCTATTTAGGCACAATTTGTAGTGTAAATGGCAAATTAAATATGGAAATAGACAACAAAATTAGTAAAGCTAGTATGGTTGAAAGTCAGCTAAATAAATTTGTATGGAATAAGAAAGAAATTAGTCAAAACACTAAATTAGCTGTATACAAGATAGTGTTAAAACCAATTTTAACTTTGGATTTGAGAGCTGGGTTAGAAATAAAACACTTAATCAAAGACTGGAGTCCTCTGATATAGAGTTCTGAGAAATATTATTGGAGTAAACAGATGGCAGTTTCACATTAAAAATGAGGATATTAGTAAAGAACTTGCCATTATTGTATTCAGTGATGAGTTGGTCTCGGTATGGTCTCTTAAACAGAATGAGAGGAAAGATTAGCAAAATAAGTGTTCTTTGACATGTTGGCAAGAAAAAGACCCGGAGAAAGACCAAGATATGGATGGATTGATAGAGTAAAAAGTGCCTTAAAAGGCAGAAATATAAGATCTAATGTTGGAGTCTTGACAGATAACAGATTAATTTGAAGGAAAAATTGTTGATCTCAAGTTAGTAATGGTGTAACTTTTTCATGTAGTACTAACATAGCTATCCTGTACATTCCTTAAGGATACATATCAGGAATTTGATGCCTTTTTTTAAAAAAAAAAAATAACTAGGAAACGTTTGACCTTAATTGACTCTTATACATTAGCTACTCAGGTGACGCTTTTTAGAATTGTCTCATTTTTTAATTCGTTGTGATTAGTGTGATCCAGTAGTAATGAATGCCTTTTGATACTTAAGCAAACATTTTATGGTGATAATGTTTTAACATGAGGTTTCCTCCATGTTTAGAATTCTTTTTGATTATGCTAACTCGTATTTCATTATTGTAACAGATTATGTACATATCCAACCAAATGTAAATTTTCTTTATTTTTATGTCATTAATGTCTGTTTCTTAAATTCTGTTATTACTTCATCTATTATTATGTTAAAGAATCACCTTGTTGGATCTCTTTTTCATTATAGGGATTTTTTGTGTATTTGTGTTCTGATATCTTATTTGTGGTATCTTTCTTAATGCTAGTATTTTCAGGACATCTTGTAATCTGATTTTGTTGAAAGTCTTTTCTAAGTTAAATTAATTAAAATAAACATTGGTTTGTTAAATTCTATTGCTGTTTCTGTTACTTGCTTGCTTTATAACAAATATAGCATCAGTGCATGATCTTCGCTTATGTAATCCTTGTTTTTCATCGTTATGATTTAGTCTTGATTCTGATTTTTTGATAAATCTTGTACTGATGCTATATTTGTTATAAAGCAAATAACAGCCATAGAATTTAATAAATTAGTATTTATCTGTTTCATTGACTTTGAGAGGCCTTTGATTTTTTTTAGAATACTTTATAGCTTGATTGTTATTTGAATGTTTAATTAGTCAGATTATCCTCCTTGTATGTGACATTTCTATAAACTGTTATTTGTTGTTAATGCTATGTAATCATAAGACATAATTAACTGACTATACATATAAATCACATAATGAAATACAGAATACAATATAAATCACTAATATTCTGTGATGAATATATCATCAGAGGGAAAGATATGAGATGTGCGAGTGAAAGATTCACTGAAGTTACATGAAGCAAAACAAAATCAGTAAAGGTTAAGAGGTGTTTTATCTTCTGCCATTCTCTGATGATTTATCTGGGCACTGTTAGGAACATCAAACTTAGACATTAGCAACTGTAAGCAAATATAGCTGCAAGGCAAAGGAGAGCAGGGATAGTTTCGAGGTAATATGTATGCAGGGCTGTTTTTAGGTAATGGCGAGAGCCGGTGGGGGAGCCATACATATAATGTATGGCATTCTATGCCATACATTATATGTATGGCATAGAATATTTTTAATATAAAATTACTAAATTAAAATGATTATTGCATGACACCTCCAAAGGCTCATTGTGGGAGGACACTTCACTATACATCTCACTTGACTCCAAATACAACACTACTACCATTATCCATGCCATTTGCTGCGTCACTAACAACAGTATATTTTTATCTGTAAATTGTATGTGTTCTCATGACTGATTTACTTGTATGTGGGGAGAAAACCCTGCTAACTCTGTAGGAGATTGGCTAACTCACCTTCATTTGAAATAAGCCCATATAAAGATTCCTCTTCTCATGATGAGAATGGAATTAGGGTCTTTTCCAATCAAAGGGAACGTTGTCCTGTTGTTCTTTCAATTGCGCTACAGAGATTTATAAATTTTACTACTAACATTAAATTAAGATATTTGTATCTTGCAATTTCATAATTTTTTAATAACCCTTACAGTTCATGGTTATTAAAAATGGAGCGCTACACGAAAGAACAATGCATTTTCATTGTTGAGCAGTATTTTAAAAATAATGAAGGTTTGGTAGCTGCAGTTCGCAATTTTCGTACAAAATATGGTCGGAATAGTGATTTAACTTCATTAACTATGAAAAGATTAATTAAAAAATTCAAGGAAACTGGATCAATTGGTGATCTTATATGCTCTGGCTGTCCTTCAACAAGTCGTTCAACAGAAAACATCGAAGCAGTTCGTGAGAGGGTTGCTGAGAGTCCAGGAACATCGATTCGGCACCGTGGTCTTGAAGAAAGCTCTCTACAGCGTATTCTCACGAAAGATTTGCATCTTTATGCTTACAAAGTTCAATTGATTCAAGAACTGAAGCCTACTGACTACACACAGCAAAGAGAGTTCGTTGAATGGATTATTCAACAACAAGTGGATGCTTATTTTTTGAGCAAAATCATCTTCAGCGATGAGGCTCATTTTCATCTTGATGGCTTCGTTAATCGACAAAATTGTTGCATTTGGGGTTCAGAAAATCCACAAGTGATTGTTGAGAAACAAATGCATCCACAACGTGTCACTGTTTGGTGCGGATTTTGGGCTAGAGGCATCATCGGTCCATTCTTCTTTGAAAATGCAGCTGGTAAGGCAATAACATTTAATGGTGCTCGCTATCGCGACACGATAATCCAGTTTTTTGTGCCTAAATTGCAAGATATGGATGTGGATGACGTGGTTTCAACAAGACTGTGCCACATGCCATACAGCTCGAGAAACAATTCAATTACTGCACGAGTCATTTCCTGTTTGTGTAATTTCCCATTTTGGTGATCAGAATTGGCCGCCCAGATCATGTGATTTAATGCCGTTGGACTTTTTTCTTTGGAGTTTTTTGAAGTCTAAGGTTTATGCCAACAAGCCCACGACCACCCACGCCTTGAAGGAGGAAATTGAGTGCTGTATCAACGAAATTCAGCCACATTTATGCAAAACGGTCATGGAAAATTTCGACAAAAGAGTGCGTATGTGCCAGCAAAGCCGTGGAGGCCATTTACTGTAATAAGAAATTATACTGTACTGCAATAAGAAATTACAATTTTTAATTAAAAATGTTTTCTATCAGAATTACTTCTTGCGTGAATTTTGGGACACCCTGTATATATAGTTAAAATGGGGAAAAAAAGTATACTCGGAACAAATTCTGGAAAATGTTACTCTGAACTCCCTCTCCAGTAATCCCTTCACTCAGATTGCAACATGTATTTGTCATGAATGCAGAAAAAAGTTATAATTATACACTTAGCCTCAGATTCATGCACACAAAGAATCATTTTTCTTTTATGACTCCTTATGATATTGCAAGATGCAAATATCGTAATTTAATGTTAGTAGTAAACCTAACTTAGAAAACTTTTAACAATAAAATTACTATACTACACACAATATCTTGAAACTAGCTTTGCTCTCCTTGCCTTTCAGCCATGTTTTGCGTTTAGTCCTAATAGAACTGCTTTATAACCTTTTTTCTTTCTTGCTTCATGTAACTTCTATAGCTCACTCTGCTGTGAAAAAGTACTCATCATGAAATATTAGCAGTTTATATGAAATTCTGTATTTAATTACATCATTGATGTTTATTTTCTATCTGAATTATCCATTTCATATGATCTGTAAACATTCTTTAATTTTCTTGCATTTTTATAAATGGACATCATCCTAGAATGCCATTCTTCTGCTTGGAGTGTAGTGCATCAAAAACCTCCCTAAAAATACTGATGCAATCTTAAGCAGAATAGTAGTTCTGCTTATTAGTGATCCACTTTCTTACCGATTCACTTCACTTGCTATCTTGCACGTTGTTTCAGCCTTGTCTTTTCTATGGGTATTCTGCGTGCTCTACAGAAACAGTATCCATCATTCTTTTGCTTTTTAAAAACATGAACCCTCATTCCCAACATTCCTTTTACTGCAAACTCATTGTGAACCTGCTTCTTGTCTTCCTCTTTTATTCTGTGTTAATCTAATCTTTAGAACAGTTTTCTTAATGTTCCTCACTTATATGTTCCTGATTGCAACCTTCACCTCTTCAAGAAAAATAGGTTCTTATTTTGCTTACTATGACAGAACCTATAACACTTCGGTGTGTGTCATAAGCCATTTCTCTCATCCTTTCCTTTGCCATATGGAACCATAAAAATTAAAAAAGATCATTGGTAGCATTAAATTAAAACTTTTTATGTATTTAGACTTGAGTAAAGTTTGCTTTTTTTTTTTTTTTTTTTGTCCAGAAATTTAGTACACTAACATTCCAATTTTGAACAATTATTGCTTTTCACTTGTTGAAAAGTTTTGTCATGTGTGATTTCATAATAGTTGACTTTTATGAAAAATTAAGTAAATAGTTGTCATAATAGTTGACTATTATGACAAACTTTTTTATGAAAAATTAAGTAAAACATAAATCTCATTTCACAATTTGAAAACAATACTTCTTTTTAAAGATATGGGAGAAAAAACTTCATGAAACAAGAGCCATCGAACACAGGCAGCTTGATCAGGTATTAAACTGTCATGTTACTGCAGTATCGCAACCACAAGGAGTTTCCCAGATTGCCCAGCCTGGTGAGTTCATGCTTTATTAACATACGATTCAAAAGTCAAAGGGTTAACCCTTTCATTGCCATGAGGAGTTAACATGCACCATGTCTATTCAGGTTTGAGATCATGAGATATTATAGTGCATCAGACTTAAAAGTATTTTTTGGGTTGCTTGCTGCTAACCATTACTTTGTATATCCAAATAAATGCATGTAATTTCAATGATGAGGTCTGTAATTAATCCAACTATGTATTTAGCATTGTGGCAGTTGAAGGGTTAACTAATATATTGTTACATAGGTAAATGTTTTTCTTTTGTTATTCGTTTCAGTTAATAAACCATTCTATTATTTTATTTAACTTCACACATGGTAATATTGTAGCTGGTATAGATTCATACTTACATGCTCATTTCAAAACAGAAAAGGCTTTGAATAGCTTGAATTTAGGTTAAGGATGGTTTGAATATATGAAAATTTATATGATACATGTTAATAGGTGTACAGCATATCTGCATTTAAAAAGCTTTCTTCCTAAGTAGTCATTGTAACTAAAAATTATGTTAATTTTTACTGTTCTACAAGGTCACTACTTACAATACAATTACAGTTGATGTGTTCCTGTGCTAGTGTTTTTCTGTTTTCCTGCCTCTTTTATTAGTTTCAGTCTTTTTATTGCTGATTTCACTATCATTTATGACAGCAGTTTTAATTTAAAGAAGATGTAGATTTGTTTAAGAGGATAACATTATCTCCATTAAACTTAAAGAACTACTTAATGTTTTTACTTGGATATCAGGTTTTGATTTCATTTTCCAGATTTAACATTGGGCCACTTCCTGTATCTTCAGTTGCAACTTTGATGTCATCTTAAGTATAAAGAATGCATTGTGCTGTATAAACTTCCATTTACACATAGTTGCAGTGTTTTAAACCATCTTCCCCTCCAACTTTAGCCTATGTTTGTTCAAGAGCAGCAAAACTTAAGTGATCCTTTTTTATGTTTACACGATTTCTTGGCTGTGTGCATAAAATCTGTTTTGTTAACTTCTGTTTCATCCATGATCTAGCTTTATCTTTATTACTTTTACCTTTGATAATTTAATCTTTTATTTCAAGTGATTTCGTATGCATCTTCATCTACAATATCCTTATCTTCAATCCACAAAATAAATATCAGAAAAGTGGCCAGAAGTGTTATATCTTACTTTGATGCTCTTTCCTTAATTTCTAAATTTTCTCCAAAACACTTTGCCACCTTTCTGATATTTATTTTATGGATCATTCTGCAGTTTAAATTTAGCCACTAATATGCATAATTTACCATTTTACATTTTTCTGTATTCTTTATATTCTTTAAAGGCAGATTCTAATTTTCAAGCAATTTTCTGCACAAATTCTTTTCCTGGATTGCTTGAGTCTGCCATTGTCTTTTTATTTTTAAAAACAATTCTGCTTCTTTAGCTGCATTTACCAAAATGAATGTTTTCTTCATACTGTGAAAATATGAAGATCAGTTTCTTGATGGTTTTGTCCATGTTATGACATTGTGTGCCTAAAAGTTTTTATTCAAATACACTCTCCCACTCCTTCTGTGATGTTTACATGTAGTCTGCAGTTAACACCTCTGAAGCTATTTAATGTTCATTTCTTTTTAAAACTTTCTTAAATGAAATTGCATTTCATTATGATATTTGCTCTTTTTAAATCTTTCATTCATCCACTACTAGCATTCTCTGTTCTTCTAATAGGTAATTAGTCTTTTTCAAAAAAAAAAAAAAAATAGTCCCATATCTAAAAAATTATTTTCAGAAGAGCAGAAATGAAGTTTATGAGAAAAACTGCAAAGTATACCCTATTTGATCACAAAAGAAACAAAGAAATTGTGAAAGAATTAAACCAAGAACTAGTAATAGAAAAAATTAAAAAATATAAACATAAATGGATGGAACACATTCAAAGAATGAAAACAGAAAGATTACCAAAACAAGCCATTAGGAAAAAGAAAACCAGGACGTCCTCTTAAATGATTCAACGATGACTTTTAAGGCGGGAACAGGCCATGCTAGGCCTAAATCCTTGTTATACATGATGATGATTTTGAATGATTAGTGCATTTATCTCCTATTCTTCTTCATTATAATTTTCTGGTGATACTCGTACAGTGTATCATATATTATAAGAGTACAACACAATACAGTCATACCCCAACTTACGCGAATCCAGAGTTACGCGGTTTCATATATGTACGTATTCTCGTCCCGCTTTACGCCTCGCCACTAGTCGTATCTTTCTGGTGCCGGCCACATTCGCCAGTGTTGCACATGCTGTGAACAAGCACTGATGTGTTTCGTGTGGTCTCCATTCATAAAAGATTTTTATAGTCTACAAACCTCTTGATTGTTTAATGTTATGTTCTTGATAAAAAAATTTTATCACATAAAAAATAATGTCGTCCAAAGGAAGCAAGTCTGTTTCTTCTACAGCTAGCAAAAAACGAAAAACATTGACTTTGAAAACAAAACTTCAACATTATTAAGGATTTTGAAGGCAGAATGAAAATTTGTGAGCTAGCAAAGAAGTTCGATCTACAGGAATCCACAGTAAGAAAAATCGTAAAAGAAAGGTTTACAGATTTTGGAGGACATAGATTCTAACGAGGAACGAATTGTAGTCACAAGGCAAAGAATAAAAAAATCATTAGCTTGCTATGAAGAAATTTTGCATGATAAGAAAAAGACATTATGCTGTCAGACGAATCTATTAGATTTTATGAAACCATTGACATCGAAATGACTTTCTCTTTTTTATGTACGAAAAACTACAATTATGATTATTTCTTAAAAAATCAGGTGTTTTTGTAAACCTTCGGTCCCAATTAATTAATATTTTGTATGTTTGTATGCAAAATTATACCTGAGTTATGCGAATTCGACTTGCGCGTTTCTTGTTGGTCCCGCCTACCGTGTAACTTCGGGGTATGACTGTATTTAATTTCTAGTGAAATATCAATAACTTTCTTACAATTTCTTTTTGTTTTATTTATCAAATCTCTGATTTGATTAGCTCTCGCATCTTTTTATTCTAATACTCTAACTGGATTGATCCAGTTATTGCATTAGAATTTGAGGCTTTTTCTTAGCCTTTTTATTTTCATGTTCTGATTCCTCTTCCATTCTGTTTTAATTTACCATGGCATACATGCCAAACATTCTCAGATATTAATAGCATCTCCCACCCCTCCTGATATTTTAATTTTTAATCATATTCTGCCATTCATGCTACCTATTCACTCTAGTTTTCTTCAGAAATCTGTAGTTTCTATGTGTAGTGTTTAATCATCTGTTTTATTAGTAATCCAATTCTCAGATTCATGTGTAAATTTAATTTGAGTATTAGTTTGGTCTTTTTGCTCATTTTTCTGTCATTCCTGACATCCACCTCAAGAGGTATACTGGACACGGTCTCATGACGATGTTACACATTGAAATATACATTGTTAGTAGTTTCCTATCAACCATTATATACCAAATTAATCTACCATTTGTCAGATCTCCTATGTTTCCTGATATTATTTCAGTGCCCCAAGGCATTGTTAACTACATGAGTCCACCTAGATCCTTTTCTTCTTAGTTCCCCCCCCCCCCCCACCCTTATCATTCTGTCATCAAACACGTTTTTTACTATCTTTCCTCTCCTATTTCTGTTCAGGTGACTATAATGATGCATGCTACTAATGTTAAGTTGATCTTAATTTTTGACAGTTCTGCCATTGTTGTTAGCATATAGGAGTATCCAAGATACCTCCTGTATTGTTTGGATTTGACCTGAGGTATTAGCCAGAAGTTACTATTTCCTAGCCCTGGACCAGTGCAGGCTACACCATTTCTTGAAGTGTTCTTTGTCTGTGGATTTGTGTGGTCATGTGCTCATTGCCTGTTTTGATGAGTGTAAAACCCGAGTTTCTGGGTCCTTCCACCTCTATATGAGACTGACTAACTTATCTTTAGTCAAAAAGATCTGATAAAGGTTTCTCACATTATAGACTTGAATTGACATATGCAAAACACTTGCCAATTTGCCTGTTTTGAGGGATGAAAATTGAGTTTCTATGAGAGGAAACCTTCCACTCTCTGTGAGACTGGCTAACTCATCATAGGTCAAAAAGATGCAATAAAGGTTTCTTGCATCATAGATGGGAATTGAATCCAGGTCTTTGTGACCAAAGGGCTTAGTCTGTACGAACTTAATTATGAAGGCTCCAATTCTATCATTCATATCATTTGTTCACTATGTTGATTTTTCTCACTCTCATAACTATGGTATTTTATTTCTGATCCAACTTCGAAAGTTATGGTTAAAATTAGCACAAAGACTATGCCACTAGTTGAGTATTTTAGCTAATTTGTCTTTTATTACACATAACTTTCTTGAGCAGCTCTCAGATGTGAACTGTAGACTGAAATATACAAACATTATTCAAGAAAAAATGAAAGAGTCTGAGAACAGGAATCAACCCTCAGATTCAGTGGCAAGCTCTGAAGAAAAGATCGATTAATTCAGCCAGAGAGGCATGTGGTGAGGTAGTCTGCAAGGATAGAAAAATCAGAACTCCATGATGGACACAGGAAGTTAAAGAGACAGTGAAGGAAAAGAAGAAAGCATATCAAAAGTTCCTAGCAAATAAGTTAGCTTGTGCTCTTAGAGAATATAGAGACAAATGTAAGAAAGCTAAATGCTGTGTAAAACTAGCTAACGAAAAGTCATGGGAGGACTTTGGTAAAAACATAGAAAATAAATATCAAGAAGGTGGCAAGATATTCTGGAGGTTGTTGAAGTTCAAAAATTGAGTAAAGAGGGCTGTAAAAGGAATTAGAAATGATAACGGTGACATGAAAATGGGAGAAAAAGATATCCTTGAAGTATGGAGCAATTTCTTCGAAAAATTACTAAATGAAACGAGCAGTGATGACAGCACAGTGGTAAAAAAAACACTGACCACACATGCAATCAAAAAATCAGGAATACATATCCATACTTCAAGTAGAAAAAGCTATCAAAAGTATGAAATGTGGAAAGACAGCTGGATTAGATGATATTCGACCAGAAATGCTCAAGTATGGAGGTATAAAAGTCTTAGTGGCTTCACTGCATAATTCAGAGGGCCTGGATACAGGGATGAATTTCAGATGATTGGAGTAGAGCTCTCATAGTACCCATATATAAATAGGGAAATAAAACTGAATGTGAGAATTGGAGAGGTATTTCTCTACTGAATGTTTCTTTCTGGAAAGATTTATGCCAGTATACTTGAGATACGGTTGAGAAGGATTGTGGAAGAGAAGCTTGGTGAGGAACAAGCTGGATTCAGGACAAATAGAGGCTGTCAGATATTCACTTTACAACAAATTGTTGAAAAGTCATGGGTATATAACAAAGTTTTGTAGATATGGAAAAAGCATATGATAAGGTACCAAGAGAGAAGCTGTTCAAAATGCCACAGTTGTATGGTGTCAGTGGAGCATTGTATCAAGCAATACTTAGTCTTTATTTAAGTTGTAAGTTAGTAGTTAGAATTGAAGGAAATACAGGAAGATGGTTTAATGGTGTCATTAAACTATCTTCCTGGTGGTTTAATGATACCATTAAATCTGGTGTCAGACAAGGATGCATATTATCTATTCTGTTATTCTATATATGGATCACATTATTAAGAAAAGTGGGATTAAATCTGATATCAAAATTGTAGATGTCAATGTTATCTCTTTGTTTTATGTGGATGATATTATACTTCTAAATAAATCTGCAAGTCCTGCAAGATTCCCTGACTAAATTGAATAACTGTTATATTAGATATAGTATGGTCAGCAATGACAATGAAAATAGCAGAAGCATTGACAATATCAACTGCATTGTGAATGGTGAACTTATAGAACAAGTAAAATATTTCAGCTACTTAGGCATGATTTTTAGTGAAGATGGTAAATTAAATATGGAAATAGACAACAGAATCAACAAAGCTGGTATGGTAGGAAGTCAGGTGAATAAATTTATATGGATTTTAACTTATGGATCTGAGAGTTGGGTTAGAAGTAAAATACTTGACAAAAGACTAGACTCTGCAGATAGGAGAGTCCTGAGAAAGATTAGGAAAATGAACAGATGACATCAATGGCAATATCATATTAAAAATGAGTTTATTAGGAAAGAACTTGACCTTGTTATCATCTACGAATGTGTTAGCAGAGCTAATCTCAGGTGGTATGGTCACTTAAACAGAATTGGAGAGTAAAAATTAGCAAAACAAATGTTCTTTCTTAGGAAAAAGACCCAGAGGAAGACCAAGATATAGGTGGATTGATACGGTAAAAAGTGCCTTAGAAGAATTATAAGATCTGACAATATTGGAGCCCTGATAGATAATAGATTGATTTGGAGGAAAATTATAGATGTAAATTTTTCGTATAGTACTGTCATATCCTGTACACCTCTTGATGGTAAATGTCAGGAGTCTTTCTTCACATTTGGATACCCAAGATAACTTTGCTTATTCTATTTCCATGTTTAATTTGTCATCTTTATTCGAATTATGCTTAAATAATTGGAATAGTTTTAGTTCTACATTTTGAGAATGCATTTGATGTTTTTCATATTCCTTGTTTTCTGAGAATTTCTTTTTTTGCTGATTTTCATACCAAATTTGTTACAGTAGCTATTCAGCTTAGTCTTTGAAGATTTGTGATGAATTTATTTTGTATTTCTTTTAGTTCATTAAATTTTTTAATATCAACCAAACATATCACATCACTGTTAGAATTTAAGAGGAAATGAAACATTCTCTCATAATGCATTTTCTAAAAGCTGGAGGTTGTAGTCTTCTGAAAAGACGAAGTGAGAGAAGAGTTTCAAAAAAAATGCAGATTAAAGAGAAGGAAGAGAAATGGATTCATTAGCTTTGAAGTTGGACAGTAAATGGATGGTGAAGAAGCTTTATTCAGCTGTTGTGAACAACTGCAGTATAGGCCGAATGGAAAACTGGATTGGCCTTAATCTGCTTTTGATATGCTGAATTTTTTTTTTTTTTTTCTTTGACTAGTTTGGCACCTTTATTGGAGAACCATGTTTTGAATTGTGGTTGTGGATATAAAATTGTTAATTAAAGACTTCAATCCATGTTATTTGTTTGGAGCAGATTTTTGAAACAGTAATTCAAATTATGGAAAGGAGGAATAGAGGTGATGGAGGTCATTTTATTTGGTACCATTTTTAATGCTCAAGAACACAAGATCGAATGGCTGGGCCAAGTATATTCCATAGTAAAGACAGTTTAAATAAGTTTCTGCTGAATTGTTAAAAGTAGAAGTGATCTATATTTAGGAGAGCTTATTAAAAGTTCAGATGGTTAGGGAGCTGAAGTTTTGAGGGCACACACACATCTCATGTTTTGTCTAATATTCGTTGTTGATGAGAATGTCACACCTGAAATCCCGTCTGTGTGGTCTGTTGTCGCTCACATAAAGAAAAGGTAAGATGATAAGGAATCTGAAGTCAGAGAGCATATTGCAAAGGTAGTCAAAATAGCACACCAGATTACATGGTTGTTGAAGAACACACTAGCAAGCAGGGATAGGAAGGTTATTGCTTCCCTTCATAAAGTTGTAGACATCTGGTCTGCCACTCGCAGATCTGGTCACCTCGATTCTGCAGAATGTACAAGTGGTGAAGAGGACCCAGAGGGAAGTGACAAAGATTTTAGCAGGTCTATGGAATGGTCCTATGAGAATAGATTGAATATCTGTGGACTTGAAAAAAAACTAGCTAATAGGCAAAAATGACAAGACATGATAGCAGTGTTTAAACTGTTAAAGGGGTTTTATAAGATTGATGCCAGACTTTTGTTCAGTATATGGCAGAAAGGGAAAGAATGACAGTCACTCATGGAAATTGCTCAAAACATGGTCAGCAAGGATGTTAGGACTAGATTTTGTTTTTGAACAGTGGTGAATAGGTGAAATGATTTGCCAGAGGTGGCTGTGAGTGCATGTTTGTCAGCGAATGAGTTTAACAAAAGGTATCATAGTTATTTTTTGAATAACCGTTCTTCTGCAATGTCTTCTGAACACATGGAGATACCTGTATAGTAATAATAATGTTGGCAGGATGGTTAAGATTATTAGTTTAGTTTTTTAAGATTAGTATTCTAACTGGAGAGAAAATTAGAGGGAAGAAGACCTCCTGGTAGACCAAGAACTTCTTGGGTTGATGATGTAAAGAAATGGATGGGTAACAAGAGCTATTATGAGATCAAAAGAATGGCAGAGGATCAGACACTTGGTGTACCATGATTGCTAACCTCCAAATTGGAGAAGCTAGTTAATAAGATGCTAACATAGCATATCTTGGCATCCCTTCCCCGTTGATCACTGGAATTGGAGGTTTGAGATATTGAAGTTGCCCAAGAGGATAACTCAGCTGTCTGAAAATTTGATTTTTATAATCGGAGGTCTGAGTGGTTATCAGAATCTGAAGAGTGATAAAGATTGTAAGTAAACACAACAAAGTGTGTTAAAGAAATATGAACCAGGACATCACACAGTGGGGATGATAGGTGTGATGTTCTCATCATAATCAAATATTAGGCAGAAGGAAAACAAAGCTTATTGATAAAAATGAAATTATTTCAGATGGGAAAACGTCTGTTATCAATGACATAATAGGCAAAATTCAAAATATAGACCATCACCAATTTTCCAGTGCCTCTGTAGCTCAATTGGTTTAGATGAGCCCTTTGGTTGGAAATACCCGTCTTAGTCCTGTATGTCATGCGAGGAACCTTTACCAAATGTTTTCAATCAAATGGTGAGTTACTTAGTCTCATACAGAGGTGGAGAGTGTTTTTTCTCTCAGAAACTCTGGTTTTTTGTTCCTCAAAACAGGCAGACCAGTCCCGTGAACACACACGTCTACAGACATAGGACATGCCTGGAATGAGGATTAACCAACCTATTCTGTAGGATTTAGATTTCGAACGCCTGCATGATGAACTGTGGGTCTATGCATAAGCATAAATCATGACCACTTTTCCATTCATGTTATTTCTGTTGTCTAGAAAGATAACATCTGACTAGTTTAATGTAGGATATTCATGTATATTTAGATGCACACATAAAGAATTCAAAGTTAAGCAGTTAACTGTAATATGCTATTATTTTATAAACTGCTATATAACCATATTTCCTTTTGATATATCACAAAAGCTTTCAAGTGTACTTTTACCTCTGGCCACTGAAGTCTTAAGTGTAAATTTTTTTAAAAAAATGATCATTTAGATAAGACTTAACACATAAAATGTGTTCATATGATTTTTCATGTTGAAATTGTGATACTGTTACAAAAATTATCTAAATGACCACTGTATTTACATTGTGGAAGTAATTAAGTGAACTTAACTCAGCCTTCAAATCTTACAAAAGCTTCCACTCTTTCATGACAAAATTATAAATAAATCTACAAAATTATAGATGATTCATTCATTGTCCTGTATGAGACCACATCCATTCTTACTGCAGTCATGAATTGACTTTAAAAAGAGTTCTATGCGTGGTTTCTATGTAAAAAAAAAAAAATGTTAAATTTTTTTTAAATAGGAAAAAATGTTAATATTACAAACAAATAAAGTTTAATATCATCGTGGAAAATTGTTCATTATCAGTGACATTATAGGCAAAATTCAAAATATAGACCATCGCCAATTTTCCAGAGCCTATGCTCAGTTGGTTTAGATGAGCCCTTTGTTCGAGTCACCGTCTGTGACACGAGGAACTTTTATCAGGTGTTTGCAATCAAATTTCAATTAAATTCTTGATATGCACCATCAGGAAGTGTCTAGGATATTATGGTACTGCATGAAAAAGTTAAATCATTACCAACCTCTGATTGAAAATTTTTCCCCCAAATTAATCTGTTCAATTAATCGGTGGTGTGCTTAAGGATCGAAGCTATATAACTAAGAGGAGATCTCCACATAGCCTTTAAAGGAATACGGAGAACTGACCAGTGCTTCTGACCTAATATCCAATCCTCACCTTCTCGTGGTGCACCTTGTTAGGTATATCTACCTGGATACTGAAAGAACGAGGATGGGCTGGCAATTTGGGATTGAGCTGATCAAATTGTACTCTTACTGGTTTAATCCAAAATATATAATGATGGTACAACATGACAGAATTTCATGCTGGCTGGGGCATTGCCTAGTTAAACAATGCTCCCGTTGTTTTCGCCATGGAACCAGGGGCAAACAGTGAAAAGTCAGCTATGCAACAAATCTTAAAACCCGCCCAACTCAACATCACCAGAGTTCAAGATTGGTACTATCAACTTAAGAAGCCTGAATGGCAAAGAAATGGAGCTAGCTGAGGAATTAGATAAGTACCAGATCAACATAATAGGGGTGACTGAAACAAAAAAGACAAAAACTGGTGAGATCTTTCTGAGCAATAAATACAAAATGTTATATTCAGGCAATGACAATCAAGGAAAGGAAGGAGTAGCCATAGTATTCAACACAAAATACGAGGCCTTCTTGAATGGCAGTCAGTCTCAAGTAGAGTAATGTGAGCAAATATGAGAATGGGGAACTGGACAATGAGACTTATTTGTGCCTATGGTCCCACAGAAGGTTCTACTAAGGCAGAAGTGGAGGAATTTTTTGAGGCTTTAGAAAAAGCAACTGACACAATGAAAAAGGAAAAGTTGGTCCTTGTTGGGGATCTAAATAGTAGAGTAGGAAATGATTGTGAGACATACAAAAATATTTTGGGAAAATTTGGAGAAAAGAGCAAAGCTAATAATAATGGCAAATATCTGTTGGATTTCTGCTCAGGACATGGACTGGTTATTACTAACACCATGTTCCAACATAAAAATGTGCACAAATTCACATGGGAAAAAGAGGCAAGGAATAAGAAAAGTCTCGTTGACTATGTTATTGTTGATAGTGATGTTTTCTCCCTAGTGCAGGACACTAGAGTGTTTGAAATTGGAAGTGATCACCATTTAGTCCTCAGCAGGATAAAATTGAATTTCATATTGAAAAGAACATGTAAGAAAGTTTTAAAGTGAATAAAAGTTGAGCAGCTCTCAGATGTGAACTGTAGACTAAAATACACAAAGATTATTGAAGGAAAAATGAAAGAGTTTGAGAACAGCAACCAAACCTCAAGATTCATTGGCAAGCCCCGAAGAAAACACTGACTGATTCAGCCTGAGAGGCATGTGGTGAGGTTGTCTGTAAGGATAGAAAAATCAGAACTCCATGGTGGATACAGGAAGAAGCAGTGAAAGAAAAGAAGAAAGCATATCAAAAGTTCCTGCAAATAAGTCAGCTTGTGCTCTTATGTAAGAGAGCGAAACACTGTTAAAACTAGTAAACAAAAGTCATGGGAGGACTTTGGCAAGAACATAGAAAATAAATATCAAGAAGGTGGTAAGATATTCTGGAGGTTATTGAAGAAGCTCAGAAATGGAGGAAAGAGTGTTATAAAAGGAATTAGAGATGATAAAGGTGAAATGAAAACACGAGAAAGATATCCTTGAAGTATGGAGTAATTACTTTGAAAAATTGCTAAATGAAACAAGCAGTGATGACAGCACAGTGGTAAAAAAAACACTGTCCAGGCATGCAGTCAGGAATACACTTCCATACTTGAAGTAGAAAAAGCCATCCAAAGATTGAAATGTGGAAAGGCAGCATGAGTAGATGATATTTGACTAGAAATGCTCAAGTATGAAGGTATGAAAGTCTTACAGTGGCTGTAATGCAAAGTTCAGAAGGCCTGGACTGAGGAACGAATTCCAGGTGATTGGAGTGGAGCTCTCATAGTACCCATATATAAAAAAAGGAAATAAAACTAAATGCGAGAATTAGAGGTATTTCTCTTCTGAGTGTTCCAGGTAAGATGTATGCAAATATACTTGAGAAACGGTTGCAAAGGATTGTGGGAGAACAAGCTGGATTCAGGCCAAATAAAGGCTGTCAGGATCTGATTTTCACTTTACGACAGATAGTTGAGAAATAATAGTAATATAACAAAGATCTGTATTTAAGTTTTATCGATTTGGAAAAGGCATATGACAAGGTGGCAAGAGAGAGAAGCTATTCAATACGCTACAGTTATATGGTGTCAATGGGGCATTATATCAAGCAATACTTAGTCTTTATTTAAGTTGTAAGTCAGCAGTTAGAATTGAACGAAGTACAGGATGGTTTAATGTTAAGTCTGGTGTGAGACAAGGATGTACATTATCCCCTCTGTTATTCGTTATCTATATGGATCACATTACGAAGGAAAGTGGTATTGCACCTGATATCTAAATTGGAGATGTTAATCTCAGCTGTTTGCTTTATATGGATGATGTTATACTTTTAAATAAATCCACTACAAGTCTGCAAGATTCTCTGACTAAAGTGAATAACTGTTGTAATGGATATGGTATGAAGGCAAGCATTAAAAAGACAAAGACAATGAAAATAGTCAGAAACATTGAAAATATCAACTGCATTGTGAATAGAGAACTTATAGAACAAGTAAAACATTTCAGCTACTTAGGCATGATTTTTAGTGAAGATGCTAAATTAAATATGGAAATAGACAACAGAATCAACAAAGCCGGTATGGTAGGAAGTCAGGTGATAAATTGATATGGAATACATAACTGTTCTAAAAATAAGTCAATTTAATAACCTACATTTAGATTATTAAGAACAAGCAGAACTACTAGACAGGGGATCCAAAATACTAAATTAGCTGTATTCAAGACAGTATTCAAGCCAGTTTTAACTTATGAATCTGAGAGGTGGGTCAGAAATAAAACACTTGACCAAAGACTAGAGATTGCAGATATGAGAGTTCTGAGAAAGATTAGGGGCATGAACAGATGACATCAATTGCAGTATCATAATATTAGGAAAGAACTTGACATTGTTAGCATCCAGGAATGTTAGCAGAGCTTATCTCAGGTGGTATGGTCATTTAAACAGAATTAGAGAGTAAAGATTAGCAAAACAAGTGTTCTCTGCCAGGTTGGAAGTAAAAAGATCCAGAGGAAGACCAAGATATAGGTGGATTGATAGAGTCAAATGTACTATTCTTGATATTTACCCATAATGTGAACTTAGCTCTTAGGAGCTGTATTTCAGTTCAAGAATATTGATTGGAGCTTGCTCCACCTTGAACATGAGTTGCCTCAGCTTGTACTACCTTTAGGATCAGTTGCTGCAGTATCCAGGTATTTGCTTATGCTTGGAATAGACAAACTTTATATAGTTTCTACTATATTCGGCATGAAACTCTTTGGGTTTCTTATTCGGCTAAGAAACGATATGGGATGTAATATCCCTCAACTTAAACAAGCCATATGTCGCCAAATTGAAACTTTTGGCTCTTCATATATCTAATAATAAGATCTGATAATGTTGGAGTCTGTCTTGATAGGTAACAGACTAATTTGGAGGAAAATTGTAGATAGGAAGTTAGTAATGATGTAATTGCTAATGTTGTACTATCATATCCTGTATACTCCTTGAGTATGTGTGTGTGTGTGTGTGTGTGTATATATATATATATATATATATATATATATATATATATATATATATATATATCAGGAATTTGATGATGAAGATTAATCTGTTCTCTTAAGACATTATTACATCTTGTTTCTTCTAAGGTACCTTTTACCAACCTATATTTTGGTTTTCCTCTGGGTCTTTTTCTTGCCAACCTAGCAAATAATACTTGTTTTGCTAATCTTCTCCCATTTTGTTTGTGACCATACCACCTGATATTAGCTCTGCTAACAAGTTCTTTTCTAATATCCTGATTTTTAATGATACTGTTATTGATGCCATCTGTTCACTCCCCTAATCTTTCTCAAAACTCTCATATCCGAGATCTCCAGTAATTGATCAAGCATTTTATTTCTAATCCAGCTCTCAGATGCATTAGTTTGGACAATGTCTTGTACAGGTAAACCTCACTTAACGCAATTAATTAATCCCTCAATTAATGCATGCTGAGTGAAATTGGGTTCATCGAAAACAATAGGAATAATTAAGTCATCCATCAGTTAGTGTAAATTTGGAAAAAAATATTACAGTATAAGCTATATTTAGAGGATAAAATCATTCAAGTTAATAAAAATCAATTGCTTAAATTTTTATTTAAGCAATTGGTTTTTACCTCAATCTAAACATTTGATTGAGCTATTGTTTTACAAAAAAAATTAAGTAAAGATGTTTAAATCATGCTCGACTTTTTCATCTTATCATGCAATTCACGATAGCTTTCGATCACTTTATCAAGATTTCAGTGGACTTTGAAGCTTCGTTCCATATCAGGATCAGCATCGAACAAAATTTCCATAGTATGCTCAATGTGATTAAAAACTAGCTCAAATTCTTTTGCAGTTAGCCTCTTAGTTGTAACATTCTCTTCTTGTTTGCACTCCTTATCTGCTTCATATGTGTGTTGTTCTAGTTGAAGGAGATCATTCTCACTTAAATGTTCTGAATGGGAATCGAGCAAGTTTCTCGCATCTTCATTATCCAGTTCATTAAATTCAAGTTCTTTTCCAACTGTGCTGATATCTTCAATAATCTTAGATCTTGGATTTTGTGCACAATAAACTAACAGGTTTGAGTTTAAAGTCGCCTTCTGCATTTCCTCCTAATAAAAGCATAAGACGATCTTTAGGCACTTTGTATCCTGGTTGAGGTGCTTCAGTTTTAGCTAGGAAAGTTTTTGTTGCCATATGCTTCTAAAAGAGACCAGTTTTGTCGATAGTCATAATCACCTCTTGAATAATCCATTGCAATTCTTCAGGAAACTTGGCTGCAGAATCTTTATCAGCACTAGCAGATTCCCCAGTTATTCTTACTTTATGCAGTCCAGCTTGATTTTTAAAACTGTTTAACATCCTAAACTCGCAGTAAAGCTTTCACATTCCTCTTGTAATTTAGTCTCTTTCAATGAGGAAAAAAATATTGAGAGCTATTATTTTTACGGCTATTTTTGCCTGTTTCGTTTAGGAGTGTCCCTTATTTTAAATACATTGGCTTGTTACTCAAGAATTCTTAGGGTATTATAAGTGTATTTTAAAGGTAAATATATGCAGACTTATAGAGGAAGAAATTTTGCACATACCTTGTTTGGATGTTATCTTCTTCCTCTATTAGTCTGCATACATTTACCTTTTAAAATACACTTATAATACCCTAAGAATTCTTGAGTAAAAAGCCAATGTATTTAAAATAAGGGACACTCCTAAACGAAAACAGGCAAAAATAGCCATAAAAATAATAGTTTTTTAAGAGGAGTAACATGGGAATTTCCCACAAATAATACCAATATTGAGAGCTTTTGCCTGAATATTTCCTGTATTCAGGAATTTAACGATCAAGATAGAACATCTTCTATCTTGATCATTAAATGACTTCTATTTCAGGTGATCTGCATGCTTAAAGAAGCAGTAGCAACTTTTCCTTGTTTTTTGTATTCTGTACTCTTATTTAATATAGTTCAAACTGTAGACTTGCTGTATCCTTGGTCTCCCACAATCATTGTATTACTAGTTCCACTTTCATGTCTCTTAATGACTTCCAGATTTTCTGCTCGCTGCAGATTGGTGACAAAAAAAAAATTTCATGTAACTTAAAATTTCGCATAACGTAAAAAAATTTGCGTTAACTGATTAATCACTTGCTTAAAGCATGAAATTGGAGATTGAAAACGAATTAGTGAATTAATTGATGGGGAAACAGATTTAAATGAAGAGGAACTGGTACATTTAATAGATGACGTCGAACCAAATGGTGGGTAAAGTTCTGCAGAAGATTGTGATTGTGATGAATCCATTAAAGAATTCAGTTTAAAGAAATTAGCAGAAGGATTATACTTGGCAAGAAGGTTAGGAAGTTATTTTATGGATAATAGAGCGCTCTGGAAAATTCACGAGATAATTGGATATTTGTTTAGCGCCATATTATGAACTTAATAAAAACTTGCAGCATAGTGGTAAGCAAGGTCTTATTACTGACTAAGTAAACCAGCCGAAGTATGCAATGAGAATTATACAAATGATGTCCAAGAGATTTCAAGTGTTGATGACGTCTGGCCACTCGTAAATAAAGAACATCTACGAAATATTATTTTTGAAGACAGTGATGACGATTAAAATATGCACTTTGTTTTATTGTCTAAAATATTTATGCATCATGTGCAATGAAGTTATGTACAATTTGCAATTTTTATAATTTCATACTATGTATTTGTTTCGTAGTTTGTTTTCTTAACTTACATGAATTACCTGAATTAAATAAATTGTTTTTGTTGGATATGTCGTTGTTTATATAATTAAAAAAAAAGCAATTTCAGAATCTAATCCTACTTTTTCTATGTTATCTAAGTCTCGCATAACGCGATTTATATAATGCAACATTTCTATTGAGCCTAACATCCATGTTATACGAGGGTTACCTGTATATATATTTTTTATCGGTTAACATCTTTCTTGAAGGGAGTAAACGCAGCACTTGTAGGCTTACTTTCTTTTGAAAGATAGGTTTGTAGCCCATTTCCACCATTAGTCATCACTGACAACTAAATCCAAGTCTATCAATGATTTCAGAAGCATCAGGGTGGAGAGTACAGCAAACAGCTGCAACCATCTTGTGGTTCTAAATGCCAACTGGTATAAACACTTTTCTGATATGGTGAGTTCTATGCTTCTGTGGGATTAAAAGAACAAATATGCCAACTGTATAAACACTTCTGATATGGTGAGTTCTATGCTTCTGTGGGATTAAAAGAACAAATTTCTGTGATAAAAATTCTGCTGTATGAAATGGGAAAAGTTCATCTACAGTGGTGTCAGGAACACAGTGACTGAACACTGGATGATGAAAAAAGTCATTGTATACCCTGTTCTGTACTGACGATAGGCAAAGAATTTGATAGGAGCCCCATGAAGCAGTCAACCCAGCTTGCCTTGTAAACATGACTTAAGGTATTTTCTTTTAGTACGGAACGGGTCCCCTAATATTGTTGGAATGTTGGGTGTCCTCCAAAAAATATCTGAACATTGTTGCTGATCAAGTCCATCCTGCAATGTTGACTTTTTTTTTAATATCTAGCAGGTGACTGTTGCTTCATTGATGACAATGCTACTGTCCATTGTGCAAGAATTGTTCAGTAGTGGTTCAGCATTTCCAATCATGTTGGGAAAAGAGATCTGGTAGAAGAATATTTTCCATCCATTCTGAGCAACTTAAAGGACTATGGTGAATGCCTGACATGTTGTAGAAAAGGATGCAATCAAACTTCTTGTGAAATCTCTGCCAAACTGCATGTGTTAATTCAGGATAAAGGAGGTCCAACATGGTATTAAATAAAATTTCTAATTCAGAAATTTATGTTATGTGTAGATAATGAATAAAAGTGGAGATAATATTCACTCTTTTTACACACCTGTTTTAAAGTCAAGCTATCTTTCTGTTGCTTCAATTCTAACTGCTGACTTGCAACTTAAATGTATTGTTGCTCAATATGATGTCCTATTTACGCCATTTAACAGTGGCATTTTGAAGAACTTTCATATGCCTTTTCCGGATCTACAAAATATAAATACATATCCTTGTTATATTTCCAAGATTTCTCAGCTGTTTGTCTTAAAGTGAGAATCTGATCCAGACAACCTCTATTTGGCCTCAATCCAGCATGTTCTTCACCAAGCTTTCCTTCCACAATTTTTTTTAGCCGTTTCTCAAGTATTGCATAAATCTTGAAATGAATGCTCAGTAGGGAAATACCTCTGTAATTCTTATGAGATCTGGTCATCCTGAAATTGATTCTCTGACCAGGCACTTCAGAATTATGGAGTGCAGCTGCTGTAAAACTTTTATACCTCCATATTTGAGCATTTCTGGTTGAGTAGCATCTTCTCCAGCAACCTCACCAAATGCTACATTTCAGGTTTTTGTTGGCTTTTTCTACTTCCAGAAAAGATATGGATACACATTTGTGATTGTATTCCTGTTGAGTGTTTTCTACCAGCATGCTGACACTGCTTGTTTCATTTTAGCAGTCTTTCAAAGTAATTATTCCAGATGTCTAGAATATGTTTGTTTTCATCTTTATTGTCTCTGCTTCATTTTACAGTACCGTTTCCTCCATTTCTAAGCTTTTTCTATGGCTTCCAGAATATTTTGCAACCTTCCTGATATTTATTTTGTATGCTCCTATCGAAGTCTTCTTATTTCTTTGTTTAGCTAGTTTACATAGGTGCTTTGCTTTCCTACAATTTTCTCTGTATTCTCTGAGCACAAGCTGACTCACTTGTCAGGAAATTTTGTTATGCTTTTTCCTTGACTGCCTTTTTAACTTCTGATTTCTCAGAGTTCTGATTTTTCTGTCATTGCAGACAACCTCACCACATGCTTCTTTGGCTGAATCAGTTTTCTTTGGTTTGCCAACGAATTTCCATGGTTCGTTCCTGTTTTTGCTCTCTCTTTCTCTCTCTCTCTCTCTTTTTTAAGCCTACAGTTCACCTGAAAGTTGCTCAACTTCGATACATTTTAGAACTTTCGTACTCTTCTCAATGTGAAATTCAGTTATCCTGCTGAATTTTGCAATTTTGCAAAATGCAATTTTGATTAATGTTCTGTGACAGAACATTAATCAAACACCTATCTCACCCTCCAAAACAAACAGAAAAACAAATAAACCAAGGATATATAGGAGCAGTGATTCTCCCATGTTTTGTCAAAAACACCTAAAAGTTGCTTTCTACCCAATGAACTAAATCTCCACTCATCTGAATCCTAAACCACCATAAGATCATTTGCAGTTGTGGAATAGGACAAACTGGCAGATCTGGAGAGATAGGTGTATCAGAACACATAAGACATCGAGAATGAAAGAAAGCACAAAATCAGGGCTGGCAGCACATGAAACAGATACAAAACTAGTAGAATGGTAACAAATTGAAATGCTCCACATTGATTAATGTTAATGCTTTTACTCAAGAGCATTTAAAGAATCAGCTGAAATGAAGTTTCCTCCACAGTGTAACAAAAAAACAATGGATGATTTTACATATCTGGTGTTCCTTAATTCATCATGACACGTGTATCTACGAGCAATATACAGCAACCCACAAATCAGCAGCCAGCATAAGTGAGTGCGCACTTTCCATTGTTTAAAAGTTTTCAAAATATTCTAAACTAGAAATGTTAATTGTTATAACTTTGCTTGTCATTTTTTTAAAAATTTATTTGTGCCATTTAAAGAAAAGTTTTTTTGTACTTTGAGTGTGTGGTTTAATACTGAAAAATAGTGTGCTTCTAAGAATGGCCCTATTTGTTTTAATGAAGCAGATTTTTTGGCTAGTGATTAATCTTTTACAATTATATCTTGGTAAGGGTCCAACATTTTTTAAAATAAAAATTGAAAACAAAATTATCAACAGAGCACTGATAAAACCTACAGTTTTCTGATTAGGCATTGGCTCAGCATGAAAGATGACACAAGTGACATCAACTAATGCTAGTTAGAAACTGTTCCTGTGAGAAGTTAAGCTGAGTCAGGGAGATGAGTCGTTTGTCACCTGAAACACACATGGAGGAACAAAGCTGAGTCATAAGCTGATTTGGCATAGTATGGTCTTTGCACTCCTTGTGGCAATAAGCCTTAAACCAACTAACCATTTACAAGTGATTACCTTATAGGGATAATTCTGAGTACTGCATCTCCTGTCTCAAATAAATGAAGAAAACTGACAAATTTGGTTTGGTTCGGTTCTTTAAGATTTGTCCCTAATAAATGGCTATCCAGTTAACCAATGGCTCAATTAATCACATACTACTGTGTATTATGTTCTTGTTATGTTTTTGCTGGCCTGGTTGGCTGAGTGGTTAGTGCATCCACTCTCCAACCAACAGGCTGTGGGTTTAAATCCTTCCGTGGGAATGGATGCTTGTGAATGTCTTTAGGTTGGAGATGAATTTCATCGCCCAGTGGAGGTCTAGAGTGGCTTGAAAATGTTCCATGTTTGGTCTCTAAGAGCAAGGTTTCTGGACTGTTTAAAATAAATTAAAAAAATAGAAAAAAAAATGAGATTGACAAGAATGGAAACAAAAAAAAGATCCTTACTCCACCCACAGTACAAATGTACTATACTTTACTAATAACCTTTTATGGGTGGGAACCACATAAAATTGTATTTTTACTCATTTTTTTTTTTTTTGCATAGTCCAGAAATCCTGCTGTAGAGACCAACCATATAACTTTTTCAAGCCACTCATGCTAACCACTTGCCCAACCAGTCCAGCAGAAGTCAGAGACCTTCTAAAGGTTCTTTGCATCTTAGACAGGACTTGAACTTAGGTCTCTTTAGCCAGAGGGCATTGTCAATAGCAACTGAACTATGGAAGCTTCATGACAAAACACACAATTTACTGATAATGCAGATAGGATTAAAAGCCTTATCTTTAATCCTTTAATAATATTAAAAGTTTCTTCAGTGATGTATACTGAGAATTTCATGAAGAAAGTAAATTTATTCTAAAGCGATTAAGGATGCAAGAATTTATTTGATTTATGTTTATATTATGCAGATAGAAGCAGTTCCTGTTTAATATGTTGACTACAATTAGCATGTAAGCTTACTGCCAGTGACAATATATTGCTAGGATTTTATCCTCAGAAATGTATAATGCTGTTATTTTTCATTGTCACTATAACTACAAACTTTTCTTCGAGAGAGAAAAAACAAATCGGAGCTTGTGTAGATATGTTACTGGTTGAAAGTTTCTAGCCCCATGCAGAAAGGGAGCAGCCAGGTCATAAGAAGTGAGCAGCACCAGTTGTACTGGTGCTGCTTGCTTAATTTAAAAAGTTATAATTTATCCTGGTGTTGTTTTTTTTTTCTTTCTCACTGTAGCTACAATTTTTTCTTTATTTAGTAAAGAAACAAGAATTGCATTAACCCATAGTTAGTATGTGGATAAATATTCTTTTATATACATCATCTAGCAGATACCTTGCCATGAGTTATTTTGTATGTTGAAGAAAATTAGTTTACATCTATAAAAAAAAAAAAAAAAAAATAAGTAACTTCCTGTAAGTATGTTGATGTTATTGTTGATTACTTCTTTAACCCAGATGCTGCCTTTCCTCGTGGATCTAGAAATGTGGAACCAGTAATACAAACATGCAAACTTGGAAAATGTTAGTACAGCTCTGATGGTCCAAATTTTGCATCACCATCATAATCATATTCTCTCATATGTATCATTAGGAAAGCTACAGGATAGTTATGATTGTACTACATGAAAAAGATACACCATTACTGACTAAATTAATCTGTTATCTGTCAAGACTTCAACATTACCAGATCTTATATTTCTGCCTTTTAAGGTACTTTTTACACTATCAATCCATCTACATCTTGGTCTTTTTCATGCTCGCTAACTTGTCAAAGAACACTTATTTTGCTAATCTTTCCTCTCCCATTCTGTTTAATTGACCATACCACCTGAAATTAACTCTACTAACACATTCCTGAATGCAAACAATGGCAAGTTCTTTCCTAATATCCTCATTTTTAATGTGATATTGTCATTGATGTCATCTGTTCACTCCACTAATCTTTCTCAGAACTCTTATATAAGAGATCTCCAGTAATTGATCAAGCATTTTATTTCTAACCCAGCTCTCAGATCCATAAGTTAAAATTGCCTTGAACACTATCTTGTAAACAGCTAATTTAGTGTTTTGACTAATTTCTGTTTTACTCCATACAAATTTATTCAGCTGACTTCTAACCATACCAGCTTTGCTAATTTTGTTGTCTATTTCCATATTTAATTTGTTATTTTCACTAAAAAAATGTGCCTAAATGGTTGAAATGTTTTACTTATTATATAGGCTCACAATTCAGGATACAGTTGAGGTTATCCATGTTTCTCCTATTTTCCCCGTCTTTGTCTTTTTATTGCTGATTTTCATAATAAATTTATGGAACAGTTATTCAATTTAGTCAGGGAATCTTGCAGATTTGTAACATCTATATAAAGAGCAAAATTAACATAATCAATTTTGATATCAGATTCAATACCACTTTCCTTCACAACATGATCTATATGAGTAATGGGTAACAATGGAGATTATGTGCACCTGATTTTACATCAAACCATCTTCTTTTATCTCCTTCAATTCTGTCAACTTACAGCTTTAACAGAGACTCTACACTCTTTGATATAATGTCTCATTTACACCATATAACTGGAGTGTTTTGAACAGCTTTCCATTTGGCACCGTATATGCCTTTTCTAAGATAAACAAAATTTATATACATATCCTTGTACGTTCCCATGATTTCTCAACTATGTCTCATCATCATCAAATTCCTGCCATGTACCCTCAAGGGGTGTACAGGATATGACAGTACTACATGAAAAAATTACATCATTACTAACTTCCTATCTACAATTTTCCTCCAAATCAGTCTGTTACTTGTCAAGACTCCAACATTATCAGATCTTATATTTCTATCGTCTAAGGCACTTTGTACCGTATCAATTCACCTATATCTTGGTCTTCCTCTTGGTCGTTTTCCTGCCAACCTGGCAGAGAACACTTGTTTTGCTAATCTTTCCTCTCCCATTCTATTTAAGTGACCATACCATCTGAGATTAGCTCTGCTAACGCATTCCTGGATGCTGACAATGTCTAGTTCTTTCCTAATATCCTCATTTTTAATATGATATTGCCATTGATGCCATCTGTTCACGCCTCTAATCTTTCTCAGGACTCTCATGTCTGCGGTCTCTAGTCTTTGGTCAAGTGTTTTACTTCTGACCCAGCTCTCAGATCCATAAGTTAAAATTGGTTTGAACACAGTCTTGTATACAGCTAATTTAGTGTTCCGACAAATTTCTTTCTTATTCCATATGAATTTATTCAATTGACTTCCCACAATACCAGCTTTGCTGATTCTGTTGTCTATTTCTATATTTAGTTTACCATCTTCAGTAAAAATTGTGCCTAAGTAGCTGAAATGTTTTACTTGTTCCACAGGTTCTCCATTCACAACACAGTTGACATTTTCAATGATGCTGCCTATTTTCAATGTCTTTGTCTTTTTATTGCTGACCTTCATACCATATCTATTACAACAGCTATTCAATTTAGTCAGAGAATCTTGCAGACTTGTAGCGGATTTATTTAGAAGTATAACATCATCCGCATAAAGCAAAGAACTGACATTAACATCTCCAATTTTGATATCAGGTTTAATACCACTTTCCTTCATAATGTGATCCACATAGATAATGAATAACAGAGGGGATAATGTACATCCTTGTCTCACACCAGATTTAACATTAAACCATCTTCCTGTACTTCCTTCAATTCTAACTGCTGACTCACAACTCAAATACAGACTAAGTATTGCTTGATATAATGCCCCATTGACATCATATAACTGCAGCGTATTGAATAGCTTCTCTCTTGGCACCTTGTCATATGCCTTTTCCAAATCGACAAAACTTAAATACAGATCTTTGTTATATTCCCATGCTTTCTCGACTATTTGTCGTAAAGTGAAGATCTGATCCTGACAGCCTCTATTTGGCCTGAATCCAGCTTGTTCTTCACCAAGCTTTTCTTCTACAATTCTTAACTGTTTCTCAAGTATACTTGCGTAGATCTTGCCAGGAACACTCAGTAGGGAAATACCTCTGTAATTCTCACATTCAGTTTTATTTCCCTTTTTATATATGGGTACTATGAGAGCTCTACTCCAATCATCGGGAATTCGTCCCTCTGTCCAGGCTTTCTGAACTATGTAGTGCAGCCACTGTAAGACTTTTATACCACCATACTTCAGCATTTCTGGTCGAATATCATCTACTCCTGCTGCCTTTCCACATTTCAAGCCTTTGATGGCTTTTTCTACTTCAAGTATGGATATGTATTCCTGACTGCATACCTGGTCAGTGTTTTTTATCACTGTGCTGTCATCGCTGCTTGTTTCATTTAGCAGTTTTTCAAAGTAATTACTCCATACTTCAAGGATATCTTTTTCTCCTGTTTTCATGTCACCTTTATCATCTCTAACTCCTTTTACAGCACTCTTTCCTCCATTCCTAAGCTACTTCAACATTCTCCAGAATATTTTGCCACCTTCTTGATATTTATTTTATATATTCTTGCCAAAGTCCTCCCATGACTTTTGTTTAGCTAGTTTTACACACTGTTTAGCTTTCTTACATTTGTCTCTGTATTCTGTAAGAGTAAAAGCTGACTTATTTGCCAGGAACTTTTGATATGCTTTCTTCTTTTCCTTCACTGCCTCTTTAACTTCCTGTGTCCACCAGGGAGTTCTGATTTTTTTATCCTTGCACACAACCTTGCCACATGCCTCTCTGGCAGAATCAATCAATGTTTTCTTCAGAGTTTGCCACTGAATCTCCAAGGTTTGATTCCTGTTCTCAAACTCTTTCATTTTCTTTTCAATAATCTTTCTGTATTTTAGTCTACAGTTAACATCTGAGAGCTGCTCAACTTTTATTCGCTTTAAAACTTTCTTACATGTTATTCTTTTCAATATGAAATTCAATTTTATCCTGCTCAAGACTAAATAGTGATCACTTCCAATTTCAAATCCTCTGTACACTCTAGTGTCCTGCACCAGGGAGAAAACATCACTATCAACAATAACATAGTCAATGAGACTTTTCTTATTCCTAGCCTCTTCTCTCCATGTGAATTTGTGCACATTTTTATGTTGGAACATGGTGTTAGTAATAACCAGTCCAATTCCTGAGCAGAAATCCAACAGATATTTGCTATTATTATTAGCTTTGCTCTTTTCTCCAAATTTTCCCAAAATATTTTGTATGTCTGACAATCATTTCCTACTCTGCTATTTAGATCCCCAACAAGGACCAACTTTTCCTTTTTCATTGTGTCAGTTGCTTTTTCTAGAGCGTCAAAAAATTCCTCCACTTCTACCTTAGTAGAACCTTCTGTGGGACCATAGGCACAAATAAGTCTCATTGTCCAGTTCACCATTCTCATATTTGCCCACATTACTCTACTTGAGACTGACTTCCATTCAAGAAGATTAGCCTCGTATTTTGTGTTGAATACTATGGCTACCCCTTCTTTTCCTTGATTGTCATTGCCTGAATATAACATTTTGTATTTATTGCTCAGAAAGATCTCGCCAGTTTTTTTTTTTTTTTTTTTTTTTTTTTGTTTCAGTCACCCCTATTATGTCGATCTGGTACTTATCTAATTCCTCAGCTAGCTCCATTTCTTTGCCATTCAGGCTTCTTACGTTGATAGTACCGATCTTTAACTCTGATGTTGAGTTGGGGTTTGTTTTCAAATTTGTTCCAGTAGCTGACTTTTCGCTGTTCGCCCTGGTTCCCTGGCGAAAACAACGGGGGCCTTGTTTAACCGGGCGACGCCTCAGCCGGCATGAAATTTTGTCCTGTTGTACCATCATTTTTTATTTTGGCTTAAGCAATAAGAATACAATTTGGTCGGCTAAATCCCAAATTGCCAGCCCATCCTCGTTCGTTCAGTATCAAAGTGGATACCCAACAGGGTGCACCACGAGAAGGTGAGGATTGGACATTAGGTCAGAAGCCCTGGTCGGTTCTCCGCATTCCTTTAAAGGCTATGTGGAGGTCTCCTCTCAGTTGTTGAAAAACTAAATAGAAATCCTCTGTATACTCTTGTATCCTATTCCAGTGGGAAAACATTACTATCAACTATAAACATAGTGAATGAGACTTTCTTATTTCTTGCATCTTCTCTCCATGTGAATTTGTGCACATTTTTATGCTGGAACATGGTGTTAGTAATAGCTAATTTTTGTCCTGAATAGAAATACCTTTGGCATTTGTAATTATTATTAGCTTTGTGCTTTTCTCCGAATTTTTCTGAAACACTTCCATATGTCACATAATCATTTCCTATTCTGATGTTTAGATCTCCAACAAGAACCAACTTTTCTTTTCTCGTTGCACCAGCTGCCTTCTCTAATTTCTAAAAAAATTGGTCAAATTCTTCCTTATAAAGAACCTTCTGTGGGACCACAAATGTCTAATTCCCCCATTCTGATATTTTCTCACATCAAGCTATTTGATATTGGCTGCCAATCAAGAAGATTATCCTCATATTTAGTGTTGAATACTTGGCCAAGAGTAATCGGACAGTTTGGGTATGGTGAAAGACTGCTAAAGTTCAAATAATAGACTAACAATAACCAACACTCTCTTTAAACAACCAAAACCCCAAAGAAAATGGACGTGGATATCACCAGATAGACAAACTAAGAATTTCAACAAATCAAGTATATTGTAAACCAAACATGGAAATCAAGTATCTATCCTAAATTGCAGACTATGATCAGACCATAAGCTAGTATTAGCAAACCTAAGAATAAAGTTAAAATCTGAAAGCACTTTTACAGCCAAAAGGAGACTGAATGTAAATAAAGTACAAGACAAATAATATTCTCTGAAAATATCATATAGAACTAGATAAAAACCTGAAGGAATTACCAAAACAGAACATAAACATAAAAGAACATTGGTGGAGATTATCATCATCAAATTACTGCCATGAATCCTCAAGGGGTGTACAGGATATGATAGTACTACATGAAAAAAAATTACATCATTACTAACTTCCTATCAGTCTGTTACTTGTCAAGACTCCAACATTATCAGATCTTATTTTTCTATCGTCTAAGGCACTTTGTACTGTATCAATCCACCTATCTCTGAGTCATTTTGCTGCCAACCTGGCAGAGAACACTTGTTTTGCTAATATTTCTTCACCCATTCTGTTTAAGTGACCATACCGCTTGAGATTAGCTCTGCTAACACATTCCTGAATGCTGACAATATTAAGTTCTTTCCTAATATCCTTGTTTTTAATATGATATTGTCATTGATGCCATCTGTTCACGGCTATAATCTTTCTCAGGACTCTCATGTCTTTTGTCAAGTGTTTTACTTCTGACCCAGCTCTCAGATCCATAAGTTAAAACTGGTTTGAACACTGTCTTGTATACAGCTAATTTAGTGTTCCGACTAATTTCCCTCTTATTTCATATGAATTTATTCAATTGACTTAGCATCATACCAGCTTTGCTGATTCTGTTGTCTATTTCTATATTTAATTTACCATCTTCAGTAAAAATCATGCCTAAGTAGCTGAAATGTTTTACTTGTTCCACAGGTTCTCCATTCACAACACAGTTGACATTTTCAATGATACTGCCTATTTTCATTGTCTTTTTTATTGCTGACCTTCATACCATATCTATTGCAACAGTTATTCAATTTAGTCAGGGAATCTTGCAAACTAGTAGCGGATTTATTTAGAAGTATAACATCATCCGCATAAAGCAAAGAGCTGACATTAACATCTCCAATTCTGATATCATATTTAATACCACTTTCCTTCATAATGTGATCCATACAGATAAAGAATAACAGAGGGGATAATGTACATCCTTGTCTCACACCAGATTTAACATTAAACCACCTTCCTGTACTTCCTTCAATTCTAACTGCTGACTTACAACTCAAATAAAGACTAAGTATTGCTTGATATAATGCCCCATTGATACCATATATCTGTAGCGTATTGAATAGCTTCTTTCTTGGCAGCTTGTCATATGCCTTTTCCAAATCGACAAAACTTAAATACAGATCTTTGTTATGTTCCCATGCTTTCTCGACTATTTGTCGTAAAGTGAAGATCTGATTCTGAGAGCCTCTATTTGGCCTGAATCCAGCTTGTTCTTCACCAAGCTTTTCTTCCACAATTCTTCTCAACCGTTTCTCAAGTATACTTGCATAGATCTTGCCAGGAACACTCAGTAGGGAAACACCTCTGTAATTCTCACGTTCAGTTTTATGTTCCTTTTTATATATGGGTACTATGAGAGCTCTACTCCAATCATCGGGAATTTGTCCCTCTGTCCAGGCTTTCTGAACTAAGCAGTGCAGCCACTGTAAGACTCTTATACCACCATACTTCAGCATTTCTGGTCGAATATCATCTACTCCTGCTGCCTTTCCACATTTCAAGCCTTTGATGGCTTTTTCTACTTCAAGTATGGATATGTATTCCTGACTGCATGCCTGTTTAGTGTTTTTTATCACTGTGCTGTCATCACTGCTTGTTTCATTTAGCAGTTTTTCAAAGTAATTACTCCATACTTCAAGGATATCTTTTTCTCCCATTTTCATGTCACCTTTATCATCTCTAACTCCTTTTACAGCATTCTATTTTTAAGCTTCTTCAACAACCTCCAGAATATCTTACCACCTTCTTGATATTTATTTTCTATGTTCATGCCAAAGTCCTCCCGTGACTTTTGTTTAGCTAGTTTTACACATTGTTTAGCTTTCTTACATTTGTCTCTGTATTCTCTAAGAGCACAAGCTGACTTATTTGCCAAGAACTTTTGATATGCTTTCTTCTTTTCCTTCACTGCCTCTTTAACTTCCTGTGTCCACCAGGGAGTTCTGATTTTTTTATCCTTGCAGACAACCTCAACACATGCCTCTCTGGCAGAATCAATCAATGTTTTCTTCAGAGTTTGCCACTGAATCTCCAAGATTTGATTCCTGTTCTCAAACTCTTTCATTTTTTCTTCAATAATCTTTGTTTATTTTAGTCTACAGTTAACATCTGAGAGCTGCTCAACTTTTATTCGCTTTAAAAGATATGAGCCCGCTAGAGGTCTAGACAGTTGGTCATGTTTTCAGAGAGCTCCCAAAATCTAAGTATAATTTTGAGTGAAAATTAGAATTTAGGCTAAAATCATAACGTAATATTGTCTAATTTTGGTAGCTTGTTGTGTCTGTGTGATTTTGGTGTGAATTCCGTCATTTAATTTAGTATTTAACGATACATTTCATAGATTTGAATATGGTGCCAATGCGACGTAAGATAATGGTGTCTAAAAATACGACATCATTGTTCAAAAACTATAATGTGAGAGAGTTTGTCCAATGTGATGTGTGTGTGGATGTATGCATTCCCGAATAAGGCTGGAATTTGGATTGAAAGTGATAGTGGTGGGAGAATGTGCAGAAAGTAAGCAAAGTGAGGAGTTGAAGTATGTGTCAGGTTGTGGGACAGTTATGGTTGAAGAAAGCCAGAATGTGAGTGAAAATAGTGGCTTGATAGGGAATTGCGATGTATGAGATGGCAATGAGAGCGGTGATCTAAGAAAGAGTGAAAGCAACTATACAGAAAGAGAAAATGGTTTGAATGATAAAAAAAAAAAAATGAGTAATTATTTGTAGAAAGTGAGATCGCTAGATTGCGTGCAGTGATACAAAATGCGCAGCGGCAATTAAAGCACCTGCAAAACTCTTTCCAGAGTGATTCGGCTAACGTAAATAAACAGCATAAGAGTGGGGGAGTTTCTGAAATGAAGGAAAGAGTGTTGTATGGTGACTCGTTATTAAGAGGAGTGATAGATGGGAGTGTAACTAAATCGTACTTACCGGGTGCGAAATTTAAGGATGTAAGTGAGAGTATTAGAGTGCAAAAACAGAGTGAAAGAATTAATAATTGTGGCAGGTACAAATGAATCGAAACGTGGTAAATTTTTTATGAGAGAGGACTTGAAAGTATTGTTAAAGGTAGCAAAAGAAAAGAGTGACCGACTTAGAATGGTGAGTCTGTTGCCACAATATGACAGAGAGGAGTTTAGAAGGAGGGCCAAAATTGCAAATGACATTATGTGTAGGTTATACAGACAGTGTGGTGTGGAATGAGTTTGATGGGCGAAAGGACTTATACAAGATGGATGGCCTGCATTTGAATGTACTTGATGTGCGGAGACTAGAAAAAGTGTTGCTGAATGAAGTGAAAATGGATGTGCAGAACCAGGGAAACAAGAACTACCAAGGATGGGGGGGGGGAGTGGAAATAGCAGACATCAGTGGGACAGTTGAGTGTAAGAATGTATATAACGAGCCTGAACCAGCACTCAGGACAAAAAATGGAAATGGGACATTTAGAATAACGCATCAAGATAGGGGGTGGGACAAAGGGATCACTGCATTTCATGTATACTGATGCCAGGAGTATTAGGAACAAAAAGGAAGCATTTTTGGCCTTGATTGGCTCTTCCTGTCCACAGGTTATTGGCATTAGTGAAACATGGCTGACGGAAGATGATATAGTTAGTCAGATAGAATGTGTAGGTTATAGTGTGTTTAGGAGGGACAGAAAGAATAAAATGGGGGCAGGGGTATTATTGATGATAGCTGATGAACTGCAGCCAAGGAGAATTGAAGTTGTATCGCAGGATAGTGAAAGCAGCTCATTTGAGGCTGTTTGGTGTGAGATTGAGACTGGCAGAATAAAATATACAGTTGGGTGTTGCTATAGACCAGGTGATGGAATAGATGGTGGAGATAGTATGCATAAACAAATTGATGAAATGAGTGGAAGGAGGGTAATTATTATGGGGGATTTCAACTATGGTAACATTGATTGGAAGGAGGAGAGGACACATGTGAGGAAGGAAATAGATTTTATTCAATTATTAAGGGATAACTATCTGAGACAGCATGTAATTGAAAATATTAGGGGTGTGAGAGTGCTTGACCTGGTAATAGCATCTGAGAATTTGACTGTAATGAATATGACCATGTTGCCACCTATTGGTGAGAGTGATCATAACATCTTCAGCTGGGAGGTGGCTAAAGGTGTGGAATTTTCGATTAAGACATGGTATATGTGGAATTACCGTGCTGGCAAGTATGACAAGCTTAGGAGATTGCTTGGATCAGTGCCATGACATGTACAACTGCAAGGGCTGCACGTTGATGAAGCATGGGAAGTGGTCAAGGAGCATTTACAGGAGGTTATGGCTGATTGTATACCTAAGGTCCGAATAGTAAAACAAGTAGGGGTTAAATGGATGAATAGCACCATTAAGCTTGACCTGCAAAAAAAAAAAAAAAAACTGTGGAGGGAATTGAAAGAAAGGGGTGACCTGCAGGCACACGAACGGTATAAAGTGCAGGCCAGAAGGGTAATGAGTGTAGTAAAAAAAGCAAAAGCAGATTATGAAAGTAAACTAGCTATGCAAGCAAAAGAGAATCCCAAACAGTTCTTTTAATATGCTGCAAGCAAGAAAAAAACTGTACATGGCAAAATGATTTTAAGGAATGACGATGGTAAGGAGGTCACTGAATCAATCGATATAGTGGAGTTACTGAGCGCACACTTTGCAAAAGTATATCATCCAGGTGGTGACATTGAAAAAATGAAGGAACCATTAGTTTATATGGGAATTGTGATGAATGAAGTGGAGGTGAATAGTCTGTTATAGAACCTTAATGTGAATACATCTGTGGGATTGGCTGGTATACTGGCACGGGTCTTGCGGGAAGTGGCTAAGGAATTATCAGTGCCCTTGACCATTTGTTTAATCTGAGTCTCGGGGCTGGTTTAGTCCCGAAGGTGTGGAAAGAGGGGAAAATAGTTTCACTGCATAAAGGAGGATCCAAGACTGTGGTTGCAAATTACCGACCGATGAGCATATCAGGAGTCGTTGTCAAGGTCTTGGAGAAAGTAGTCAAGGGAAAAATACAGGAATGGATTGATGAAAATGAGATACTGTACAGGGGACAGCATGGGTTTGTGAAGGGTAGATCATGCCTCAGTAACTTGCTCAAGTTTTATAACAAGGTGACGGCTGAACTTGATAAGGGAAATGGTGATACTGCTGGACCTGGCAAAGGCGTTTGACAGGATACCACATGGAATTCTAATCCATAAACTACAACATATGGGAATGGATATAGGGTTGGTGAGATGGCTAGGTGGGTTGTTGATAGAGAGATATCAAAGAGTAGTTTATTCAGGAGTAGAGTCCAAAAGACAGCCTGTGACTAGTGGTGTGCCCCAGGGTTCTGTTCTTGGACCACTGCTGTTTAATCTGTTCATTAATGATATAGGGAAGGATCTAAGTGGAACAGTTCATTTGTTCGCTGATGATGCAAAGTTGGGTAGGGCGATAGTGAATGCAGAAGATGTCAGTCTTGCAGGATGACTTGGATAGATTCAAGTTCTGGGCTAATTGAGCCTTCGTGGTTAAGAGGTAGGTCAAACAATTCATACTAACTGAGGGGCATGTCTGTTTTGTGAAGTTTTGGTGAATAAATCACACATTTGAGAAGTAAGATTAATTTCTTTAAATTGTCAGCCTGCCAACACTGTTTATATGATCATTTGACTTGTTATGAGTAGCTCAAGTAAAATTGCTGTCTGATTTTCCTATTTAAAGAATGAAGGCTTTCATAAAAGCATCTCTGTAGCATTGTGAGAATATTGTGTTTTCCTTTAGTTAGAAAGCTTGGGTTTGAATCCATCTAGGAAGTGTGGCATTTTTATAGAATGTTTTCAGCTGAAGGTATATAAGTCTTTCTTACAGTGATGCGATTATTTTTTTCATTCTGCCAAACAGGCTGGATGGAGAAAATTCATTTAACAAACATATTTCAATGGCTTCATAGCCTTTTGTAAAATTTTATCTTCTCTTAATTTATTCTTATTATTTACTCTATATTTTATACCTTATATTCTCTTATTTTTACCTCATGATTATTCTTAATTTTGCTAAAACTTTATCTTCAATCTTAAATCTCTTCAATGTCTCTCTTGGCCGATATATACTTACAAGAACGATGCTAGTGGTTTGTTATAACTCTGTAATTCGTCAGCTGTTATATCCTTACTTTCATATAATGTTATTTCGATTTCGTAAGTTCAATCTTATTATACATTAATTTACTGTATCTAGAATCTGTCCTTTTACTTATTCAAAACTGTGTACAATCAAAGTCCTACCAGCTACTCTATTGTTATGTCACTATCTCACTCTGTATTATATCTTATTCTACCTCTATAATAACTCTCCTTCTAATCTATTGTCATGCTCCTAAAATACTAATTCAGATTTATTTCCTCTTCGGATATTGGCAAAATTTATATTTTGCTGCGCCAGCCAATATCCCATAACAGAAGAGACTCTTGTTCAGAGAAATAATTCAAAACGTAAAAGGATACACACAATAATTTATCTCATGCTAGCGCTGTGCAGATTCAGTTAGCAGTCGTAGACCGAATCTCGATTTAAACAATTATATCTAAATTCCTTCCCGCCAAAAAGGTTCAATTTCATAAGTGGTGGTTTGAATTCCTAATCAGGTATAAGGTACAAAGCATGTTTATTGGAAAAACATAAAATATTTTACAGTTATTTAAGTTTAAATGCTCAATGGATCAAAATTTACTCTAAGTTAAGGGTTATACTAAATCACAATGAATCGGAACAAATTAAATCCTTCAATTATGAAAGGATTAGGTTTAAGCATAATACTACTACTATATAACTCCTTTCACAAATTACTCACAGAATACTTATTGAACACTTTCATTAATACTCTATCAATGATTACCTTAATTCTAAATTTCATTTAAGCAAGTCTAGCCATTCACAAATCACTGCCTATTTAACAACTCTTCTTTGTTCCACAAAGGCTTAATTAATTCAGTCAAATTCTCACTAAAAGTTCTCTACTAGTGTCCTTTAGTTACAACACACACAAATTTCTTGTTCTTCTAAACAAATTTTTAACATAGAAAGAAAACTCTTGCATTACCGAATCCTTTCAGATTTCATGCCGCCATCTCATGTAGGTCTGGATTACCGTACTGCATATTCTTCGGCTGTCTTTGCGCCTGGCGATGTACTACGCTTTTTCTTCTAATCGTTTCCGACTGTTGCGTGCTGTCTACCGCTCCGCAGGAAACTTTCTCCAATGGGACATTCTGCTAAGGCTCGATTCCACATGGTCCGTCATATCGCGATCAGCTCTGCTTGAAAATCTTCAAGCATTCTCAAGAAAAGAACCTGCCGTCCGTCATTACCGTAGAAGACCCACCGCTCTCTCACGAATCCTCCGACCAACTCACCCCAAAACTCGAATCCTGCACTCGAAAATCAAAAGGCCTCTTAAAACGGCGTGCTTCGTCTTTTAATCGCCCTATTCGGGTGCCCTCTATTCAATGCGGTTTTCACCCACGAACCCCATCGTTCATGTCCCTTGGGTGATCCTACACTCTCGCTAACCTGTCCGGTTACATTATTCTAGGTAGGCGCTCTGACATCATATTTCCGTGTAGGTATAGCCTCCATCGCTTCGCTCGGCTCGTACCGATTATACACGATTATTCCGGATTACTATTATAAACTTTTCTCGGAATTTCGCAAAGTACTAGACAGCTTACTTGGGTATTACAAATAACCTAGCAATAACTCTCACTGTATTGCACACATGGACTATACATTATTACAAGACATAAAACAACACTTTATAATTATTAGCCGATGTGCAGATATCTCCTTAATAAGTAATTGTTTGTCATGTTAAATCCTGAATAAAGAATTTACTTGTAAAGCTCTGCATTCAGGATCTAACAGGTTTGTGGGACAAAGGAGATATTAATGGCAGATACCTATTCCTTTGTCTCACACTGGTTCTGATTCTTTTTTCGGATTCAGGGAAAATTTATTTTTCACTGCGCCACCTCGAATCCTAGATTAACAGATAGCGTAGAATCAAGGAACCAGAACAAGTTTAGCATGCAATCTTATGTCACTAAGAGTTACGTTGCAGTTGTAGCCTCTCAAAAATTTATCTCCTGCTGTGGTTCGTATTTTATGAGCAAGTGCAACAGAGAAGAAAATCAGGCAAGTCATCAGTTAAACAAAAGAAACAAAACATTTAATTTAATTGAAACATTGTACATTCTATGAATTTACTCTTAATAATTAATCTGCAATTGCTAATGACTGAGCACTAATTACTTAGATTCTCTATATCTATCTTAGCATGCATGACAAAGAACTTCAATTAAGGCTTACAATTTACACAAAAAAAATCGCACTTATTCATTAATACTAAGGACAATTATTAGCTGAAATATCTGTGAAAGTTTCAATGACTACATTGCAGAATTCAAAACTCGCACGCTAGAATGGTGTGGGAGAATAAATTGGAGAATTCATGAAAAAAAAAAGATTAAGGAGAATTATTGGAGAAAATATAACAAGCTAGGATCTTTCTCATATAGGGGTTTCTGGGGACTTTTTTTGCTTTAAGACAATCAGAATCTTATCATTATTTAAATTTGAATCACTGTTTAGGTTTTGCAGAACTGCATTTATTACTATCTACCCATGATTTATTTATTAAAGTTTGTATTATTAAATACTGAAGTGCAGAATATTGAAATGATTATCTTTCTTCACACAAGTTTTCATACTTTGCATTGTTTATATAGATTAGGATATCCTTACTGAAGTGTTCTATATCGCTTTGATTTTTATCTGTTTTGAAAGAAATAGTGCTTCATCTCGTATTCTTAAAATTTTGCAGCTGCTAGATTTTCTTAGAAATGTTCATTGTGTTTATACTGTTTCAGTTTTGAAAAGTTATTTTGTACTTTGGGTTAGATGCTCTTTAACAACAACCTGTATATCTTTGAAATATACATTTGTTATTTGCTTATACGAATAGTTTTACTGCAAGTTTTTTTTAAGGGATCAATCTGTAGGAGACTTCGATTATATAGCAGAAGTTTCTCTAAGTGAATGGTCAGAACTGCCAAGAAAATTGTTTTTGGGTAGTGAATTGGTTAAATGGGCAAGTTTTTATAAATAATAATGGATGCTCATTGTAATGGATATTAATTTTAAACACGTAGTTTTCCATTTAGCAAGTATCTTATGGTTAGCATCATAAACCTGAAAGATATATAGTTAGTTTCACTTTATTAAACTCGTTAGACTATTTCTTTAGTCTAACGAGATGTAATGAATTTCTTTTAAAAATTACATTGTTATTAAGGACTTCAATAAAAGAAATTCACTAGAGAAAACTTTCTTTGCCCCAATGATTTTCAGTAGGATATAGTAAATGTGTATACTATGGTAAGTTACTGTTGGAACTGACTGTCTTTTATTTTGATAAATGTGGCATCCAGAAAAAGGTTTGGTTGCTCTTAACACAACTTCATTAGCTTATAATAAATTTAGTTTAATCCTTTATCCAAGTGTGAGCAAACAAAGTTTGCACCTGAAAGTATCTTCAGGACTGGGGTAAGGTGGTAACAACACCAGGGCACTCCTTGCAAAGGGGGAGCAAGCGATCAACACTCCTATCTCAGTATCTCCCATAAGGGAAGGGCCACTAACCAGACTCGTTTCGACCTTTATTGAGGTCTCTTCAGTGGGAGCCAAGCCCAAGTGGAGATACAAGGCAGAAGCATTAGCAGGTCATCTCTACCTATAGGAGTTGCCAAATGGTGTGCCACCCTTTTTTAATAAATTACCCTGGATTTAGAGAAAGATGTTGAAAGTTTATTTTTCACTTGGTTAGAGTATAATAAATTTAGTTTAATCCTTTATCCAGGAGATGTGTTTTACATTATGGGAGATACTGAGATAGGAGTGTTGGTAGCTTACTCCACCTTTGCAAGGAGTGCCCTGGTGTTGTGCCACCTTACCCCAGTCCTGAAGATACTTTCAGGCGCAAACTTTGTTTGCTCACACTTGGATAAAGGATTAAACTAAATTTATTATACTGTAACCAAGCAAAAAATAAACTTTCAACATTTTTCTCTAAATCCAGAGTAATTTATTAAAAAAAGGGTGGCACACCATTTGGCAACTCCTATAGGTAGAGATGACCTGCTAATGCTTCTGCCTGGTATCTCCACTTGGGCTTGGCTCCTACTGAAGAGACCTTAATAAAGGTTGAAACTAGTCTGGTTAGTGGCCCTTCCCTTAATGCATAACATTAGACATATCCGCAAGGAGATGTGTTTTGCATTATGGGAGATACTGAGATAGGAGTGTTGGTAGCTTGCTCCACCTTTGCAAGGAGCGTCCTGGTGTTGTCCCACCTTACCCCTGAAGATACTTTCAGGCGCAAACTTTGTTTGCTCACACTTGGATAAAGAATTAAGCTAAATTTATTATACTCTAACCAAGTGAAAAATAAACTTTCACTAGCTTATTTTTTTTATCTATTCTTATGGTTTTTTTTTTTTTTTGTTTTGTTTTGTTTTATAGCTGTTGCCCATCAGTTGCTATCTGGAATTGCATTTCAACAAGCACTTCAGTATCGCACTACAGAGGGGGTAAGCTTTTTTTTTATGCATTTTTATTTAATTACATATTAATTGCGAACTAAATAAACATTACCGGTACAGTAAATCCTATTAAATATCAACTTGAAATAATCAGATTTAAATTTTGATTATTTCCCAATCTTATGTGATTAATAGTGGTTATTAATACTGAGTGATGTATTCATAAGGATACAAAATTTGCAATGCATATTGTTAAAATAAATCTATCAGTAATTTTATCTCAAACAGGAAAAAAAAGATGCTAGCCCTGAAACTGTTTAGTTTTGGCAGAGGGGGGGGAAATGCAAATCTTTGATCAACATTATTTGCTTTGATATCATATTACTTAATATATCGAGCACTGCCCAGGAACCTGATAGTGTTTCACTGGTTCAGTAACCCTCTATTAATTCCGATTAGAACAAAGAAAACACACACAAATACTGTGTGCTGTTGCTTCTGTGTTACACTCAACCTTCTGTCCTCCCAGTAGTTGTGTGTGCATGCATGCACACACACATATATAGATAGATGGATGTTATTAAGAGAGACTCATCCAGGAAGTCAGGGACTTATCGATGGAGGGCCACATACAACACGCCCCAGCTATCATGCTTATTCTTGAATTATACGTTTTAATTTCATTATTTGTAAGAATTAATTGTTAGTTTTAATCTAGTTATAAGATTAATTTTAATTATTGAGTAAAAACAGTTCAACGATATAGCTTTGTAGCAGAATCTGCAGGCCTTTAGTTTTTTCATGTCCCAGTTTCTTTGTTATCCAATTGTGATAGACTTCTAGGAACTTTGAGCAATGAAGTAAAAAAAAAAAAAAAAACTTTATTCTATATTTGGTTTAAATTCGATGAATAATGCAACCTGTAGAGATAGCTGTGAAATGGGGGGGAGAGAGAGAGAGAGAGCAGAAAAACTGTTTTTGCCATTTCTTGCTTATTATCAAAGGATTATATTTCTTTTATAATTGGATTTAATATATCAAATTTGGCATGTATTGGCAGGTAAAAATACTGAATTAGTAACATCTCACCTGCAGCTGAAGTTATAGAAGGTGAAATCGAGGTCTATGAGTCTTGAAATTATTATTATTAGTCACACCTCGGAGTGCTCAAGAGTCAAAACTATACAACTGAGAGGAGACCTCCACATAGCCTTTAAAGGAATGCAGAGACCTGACCAGGACTTCTGACCTAATGTCCAATCCTTATCTTCTCTTGGTGCATCCTGTTAAGTATCTACCTGGATACTGAACGGACGAGGATGGGCTGGCAATTTGGGATTTAGCTGACCAAATTGTATTCTTATTGGCTTAAACAAAAATTTCAAATGATGGTACAACATGATAGAATTTCATGGCAGCTACGGCATCCCCTGGTTAAACAATTGCGAGGTAACCAGGGCAAACCGCAAAAAGTAAAAGTCAGTTACTGGAACAAATCCTAAAACCTACCCTAACTCAATCACCAAATTTCAAGATTGGTACTATCAACATAAGAAGCCTGAATGGCAAAGAAATGGAGCTAGCTGAGGAATTAGATAAGTACCAGATCAACATAATAGGGGTGACTGAAACAAAAAAGACAAAAACTGGTGAGATCTTTCTGAGCAATAAGTACAAAATGTTACATTCGGGCAATGACAATCAAGTAGGAGTAGCCATAGTATTCAACATTAAATACAAGGCTAGTCTTCTTGAATGGCATTCAATAACAAGTAGAGTGATGTGGCCAAATATCAGAATGGGGAACTGGACAATGAGACTCATTTGTGCCTATGGTCACACAGAAGGTTCTACTAAGGTCGAAGTGGAAGAATTTTTTTAGGCTTTAGAGAAGGCATCTGACACAGTGAAAAAGGAAAAGTTTGGTCCTTGTTGGGGATCTAAATAGCAGAGTAGGAAATGATTGTCAGACATACAAAAATATTTTGGGAAAATTTGGAGAAAAGAGCAAAGCTAATAATAATGGCAAATACCTGTTGGATTTCTGCTCAGGACATGGACTGGTTATTACTAACACCATGTTCCAACATAAAAATGTGCACAAATTCACATGGAGAGAAAAGGCAAGGAATAAGAAAAGTCTCATTGACTATGTTATTGTTGATAGTGATATTTTCCCACCTGGTGCAGGACACTGAAGTGTACAGAGGATTTGTAATTAGAAGTGATCACCATTTAGTCTTGAGCAGGATAAAAGTGAATTTCGCGTTGAAAAAAAAAAAAAAAACGAACATGTAAGAATCTTTTAAAGCGAATAAAAGTTGAGCAGCTCTCAGATGTGAACTGCAGACTAAAATACACAAATATTATTGAAGAAAAAATAAAGAGTTTGAGAACAGGAACCAAACCTTGGAGATTCAGTGGCAAGCAGCCTTGAAGAAAACACCGATTGATTCGGCCAGAGAGGCACGTTGTGAGGTTTGCAAGGATAGAAAAATCAGAACTCCCTGGTGGACACAGGAAGTTAAAGAGGCAGTGAAGGAAAAGAAGAAAGCATATCAAAAGTTCCTGGCAAATAAGTCAGCTTTTACTCTTACAGAATACAGAAACAAATGTAAGAAAGCTAAACAGTGTGTAAAACTAGCTAAACAAAAGTCATGGGAGGACTTTGGCAAGAATATAGAAAATAAATATCAAGAAGGTGGCAAAATATTCTGGAGGTTGTTGAAGAAGCTTAGGAATGGAGGAAAGAGTGCTGTAAAAGGAATTAGAGATGATAAAGGTGATATGAAAACAGGAGAAAAAGATATCTTTGAAGTATAGAGTAATTACTTCAAAAAATTGTTAAATGAAACAAGCAGTGATGATAAAACAGTGGTAAAAAAACACTGACCAGGCATTCAATCAGGAATACATATCTATACTTTAAGTAGAAAAAGCCTGAAATGTGGAAAGGCAGCAGGAGTAGATAATATTCGACTAGAAATATTTGATTATGGAGGTATAAAAGTCTTATAGTGTGGCTGCACTGCATAGTTCAGAAGGTTTGGACAGAGGGTTGAATTCCAGATGACTGGAGTAGAGCTCATATTACTCATATAAAAAGAAAAATGGAAATAAAACAATGTGAGAATTGCAGAGTTATTTCATTTGGTGAAGAACAAGCTGAATTCAGTTCAAAGAGAGGCTTCCAGGATCGGATTTTCACTTTACGACAGATAGTTGAGAAATCTTGGTAATATAACAAAGATCTGTATTTAAGTTTTGTAGATCTGGAAAAGGCATATGACAAGGTGCCAAGAGAGAGAAGCTATTCAAAACGTTACAGTTATATGGTGTTAATGTGGCATTATATCAAAAAATACGTAGTCTTTATTTGAGTTGCAAATCAGCAGTTAGAATTGAAGGAAGTACAGGAAGGTGGTTTAATGTTAAATCTGGTGTCAGACAAGGATGTACATTATATATCCTCACTGTTATTCATTATCTATATGGATCACATTATGAAGGAAAGTGGTATTAAACCTGATATCAAAATTGGAGGAGTTAATCTCAGCTCTTTGCTTTATACAGATGATGTTATACTTCTAAATAAATCTGCTACAAGTTTGCAAGATTCCCTTACTAAATTGATTAACTGTTGTAATAGATATGGTATGAAGGTCAGCATTAAAAAGAGAATGAAAATGCAGAAACATTGATGAAAATATCAACTGCATTGTGAATGGAGAACCTATAGAACAAGTGAAATATTTCAGCTTCTTAGGCATGATTTTTAGTGAAGATTGTAAATTAAATATGGAAATAGACAACAGAATCAATAAAGCTGGTATGGTAGGAAGTCAACTCAATAAATTTATATGGAATAAGAGAAATTAATTAACCAAAAACTAAATTGTCTGTATACAAGACAGTGTTCAAACCAATTTTAACACTTGCTAATCTGAGAGTTGGGTTAGAAATAAAAACACTATATCAAAGACTAAGGATCTCAGATATGAGTCCTGAGAAAGATTTGGGGCATGAACAGATGGCCTCAATGGCAATATCATATTAAAAATGAGGATATTAGTTAAGAACTTTATATTGTCAGCATCCAGGAATTCATTAGCATAGCTAATCTCAGGGAGAGGAAAGATTTGCAAAGCAAGTGTTTTCTGACAGGTTATCAGGAAAAAGACCCAGAGAAAGATCAATATGTAGGTGGATTGATACAGTAAAAAGTGCCTTAGAAGACAGAAATATAAGACCTCATGATATTGGGGTCTTGACAGGTAAGAGACTGATTTGGAGGAGAATTGTAGATAGGAAGTTAGTAACGGTGTAAATTTTTCATGTAGTACTATCATATCCTGTACACCCCTTGAGGGTATATGGAATAAGAGAAATTAGCCAAAACACTAAATTAGCTGTATATAAGACAGTGTTCAACCAATTTTAACTTATTGATCTGAGAGTTGGGTTAGAAATAAATACACTTAATCAGAGACTAAGGATTTCAGATATGAGTCCTGAGAAAGATTAGGAGCATGAACAGATGGAAATATATCAGGAATTTGACGATGATGATTAGTCACGCTTCCAGGGAGTTGAAAGTCTCATTGAAGGAGGACACTAACTACCATCATCTACATCAATGCGATCTACCACCCACCACTACCACTAGTATTTTCACAGACAATTACAAACATCTATGCCCATGGCAGGATTTGAATCCACAGCCTTTTGGCTGGAGAGAGAAATATCATAGATTGTTGGCATATGTCATTGTTGCAACTCTTCATTAAAAAATGTGCTTTAAATAGCCAAAAAGTTTTCTTACTCTGTAGAATGCTGCTGATGTTTTTTATTTATTTATTTTACAATTCTTGTCTTTTTATTGCTGATTTTCATACCAAATTTGTTTCTACAGTTATTTAATTTGGTAAATAATCCTGAAAACCTGTAGCAGATTTATGATGATAATGTCACTTGTATAAAGAACAATATTTTTATTTTTCTATTTGATTTCAATAATGTAGTAATAACTACCTTAATAATATAATCTTTATTGTTATTTATAATCCATATGGATTATAAATAACACTGAAGTTTACATTTACAGCCCTGACTAATGAAGGAATACCTTGGTCTTATAACGTTAATAACATTTTTAAGTAGATATGTCGTTTACATTATTGCTAACAGTCATATCTTCACACAAATGGAAATTTAATCTTGAGTAGCTTGGTTTAAGGAAATATGCCAACCATTTTGTGAACCTATACGGTTAGAAATTTTTTTTACATTTCGGCAATAACATTGTCGCATTTATAGATAACTGTAGCATTAACTAGTGTAGACCTTTTACTTCACTTTGTTTGTTTCACTATTGTCGCTAAATTTTATAATTTTAGTATGTAATGTAATAGGTTTACTCATCTTCTTTCTTTTCACTGGAAGCATTAACACCCTTACTCTGAATTTTATCTGCCATTATTTAACAACAATAAAATAAAATAATAGTTATAAACACTTTATAAATCACAGTGCAACCCCAAAATAGAGAGAGAACATTTTAAATAAATTTTAGTTCGTTATTACTAAGCATTGGTTGATTCACAGCAGCATATGCTAAAATCGCTGTATGAGTGAATAAGACCTCGTATAGATGGACATTTGTCATAATTGAAAAGCATCATATGAGTGGATCATTGTAAAGTGAAGCATCACAGAGTGGGGATAGTTGTGCTTGCGTTGGTTTTCGTTAATCATCTTTTATATGTTCTTAAATTCTAATTGTTGATTCACAATTGAACTATAAGTTTTAAATTGCTTTGCATAACAGTTTATTCATACCATACAGAATGAGTATGTTTTGCTAAATTTACTACTTATCACTGTATTTTATTTTTTGAGATTAATGAAACTTTTTGTATCAATTTCCCCTGTGCAAGAGAATTAAAACCTAATGTTATAATGCCATGTGGGGGTCATAAAGACAGATGGAAGAAATACAGATCCTTATTCTGAAATTTTTCTTTAAGCAAAAGTAGGTGATTTTAACATGACTGTGTACTGAATATGTAAAACAACATCCATATTTAGAAGAAACGCACGTATAAACCACAGTGAAAATTATTTAATTGTAAATATTTCAACTTAAGTATCTTAGGACATCATCAGTACAGTATTTAAACAAAAATTAGGAATAACATACTTAGGTTGAAATATTTACAATTAAATAATTTTCACTGTGGTTTATACGTGTGTTTCTTCTAATTATGAACGCACCACAGGTTTCGTTATTTAAAAAAAAAAAACAAAAAAAAACATCCATATTGTTTCGCTACATTTCATTTGGCAGAAGTTAATTCCATTGTGTTATAGTCAGTGCAAGTTTGATACTTTCCAGGCCACTCAGGTGTTCAAAAGATTATGTTATTGCATCACATGTCTGCTATTATGGTCTAACAAGATAGCATCATTCATGTCATGATTACACTACCATGAAAAGTATGAATAGTAGGAATCCAAACAACACATTGTCAGCCATGTTATTTAGTATTTTCTTTCCTAGTGTTGTGTATTTAAAGCAAATGCCTGTACAAATTCTAGCAGTCTCATGGTGTATTCCAATTACCTAACTTGCTTACTTTATTGTAGAAATTCAGTAAATTACTAAGACTAGGTCTCCTCATTGCAAAGCCAGGCATCCCCATTACAGCATCAGATTCTTATCCACTGATTCCTGAATTCTGCCATTAACTTTTCAATATCTTAACCTATTCCAGAGATATTAACTGGTCTATTATTTGCTTCCTTCATGTAATGGGACTATCTTAACTTTCCATTCTTTTGGACTCTGCCAGTGCTGAGACTTAAATTATTGCTGTGTCATATCAGCACTTTCAAATCCTGTATACCTTCTTAATCACATGCATTTTAGGTAACTAGCCATCAGTTGCATAAATTCCACCCTTCCTCACATAACCTTCCTTCCAGTTTATGTCCCCATAGTTGAAGTCTTCAACAATGATTACATGCTCATTCAGCTAATAATATAGATGCATATCATCCACATCTCTTTTTACTGCTCATCTTTTATCTCACACCAAACAGCTTCAAATGCCTTCATCACCTCTATCTTCCCTGAATTTATGCATATTCTGCTTGCAATTCTTCTATTATTATCAATCTCCCCCCTATTGCCCACAGGCCTTTCTTGTCCATCCTGTCTGAAAATATCAATTCTTTGTATCTTGTCCCTCTGACAGTATCTTCATCTGGCAACCAAGTCTTAATGTCTGTAATTTTTAGCCGGTTCAAGTTAACTAGTGCCAACAACAGTCCCTGGCATCAGTATACATGCATTGCAATATTATTGGGGCTGATAAGCACCTTTTTGAATCTTTTTAATGAGTGTCTCATTCATATTGGAGACCTCAGAAATTGCATTATATGATTTCTTACTCATTCACTTCAAAAGAGTCTGCATGTATGTTTACCTGCATTCTCTCTGATAGTTTCTTGCTTTTTTATTTTATTTATTTATTTTTTTTTTGCATCCATTCTTTCTTCAGACACATTTCATTTTGACTCCACCTAAAAAGTCACAAGACCTATAACTCTACAGTGCCATGTATGGGCAAGTGATTGAGTAAAATGCTTCTTAATGATATTGCTTCTTTGAGAATGAGAGGTTGCACTCAGTGGGAAAAACAGTATGGGAGAGATTGTTCCAAAGAATAGAGGTGGATGGAATGAAGGAAGCTGATGAGAAGTTAGTTTGGTGTGTTTGAAGCTGGACAATGTATGAGTGTTGGTTACTGATCTACTTCTTCTATGGTTAGAAGAAAGGGGAGAAATGACGGCAGCTAATTCAGAGGAGCAATGCCCATGAAAGTACCTACAGAACAGACCACCTGTGATAAAGTGAGGGAAGGGTCATCTACTAAGCATATTGTCCTCTCCTGAATATCATCAAGATTCTTAGAGAGATCTTGGACCACCCCAAATGTGGGAACAGTACTCCAAAGTTGGACACATTTGAGACTTATAGTGTTAGGAGTTTAGAGGAAGAGAAATAATGTTTAGAACGGAATAGAACACCAAGCTTTTTGGAGGCTATGTAAGTAATATATTTGTGCCAGGATAAACTGGATGTGACAGTCAACTCAAGAAGAGAAATGTTGAATGTTTTTTCACTTGGTTATAGGGCTAATGACTTAACATCAATTGCTTAGTATCCCATAATGGAAGGAAGGCACATATGCTTAGGACATGTATACTACTCTGCATTATGCGAAAGAGCACTATTCAGATCTGTTTTGACCTTTATTGAGGTCTTATCTGTTGGAGCCTGACCCAGAAGAGATACCAAAGTTGATGTAATGCAGAAGTCGTATTTCGAATATATAAGTAGTCAAGTCACACCTTATTACTAAAATGCTCTGGATTAGAGACAGATGTTAAAAGTTTTTTCATTAAGGCAATTGATGTGAAGTCATTGTCCTTATATACAAGTAGCCCAGTCATGAAGATACTTAATGAGCAAACTTTGTTTGCTTATACTTGGATAAGGATGAAAAACTAGAAATTATATTCTTGGAAACCAAGAATTTCTTGGCATCTTTAATTTATAATGTAACCAAGTGAAAACACTTTTAACATCTATCTTTAATCCAGAGTATTTTAATAATAAGGTGTAACATCTTTTGACTACTTGTATATATTATGATTTCTGCATTACTTCAAACTTAGTATTGCCTCTGGATCTGGCTTCCACAGATCTGGCGTTTCCCATAATTCACAGCATTATGCATGTCCATAAGGATATGTGCCTTGCATTACGGTATACTAATGCAATTGATGTGAAGTGATTAGCCCCTATATATAAGTAGCTGAGTCGTGAAGATACTTCATGGATAGACTGTTTGCTTACACTTAGATAAGGAATGAAAACCAAGAATATAATTTCTTGGCATCTTTAATTTATTCAAGAGAAAGTTGATCTTGAAAGGAAATTGGAACATTATCAAAAATTTGAAGGAATGGGTTAGGATTTTACTTGCAGGTAGTAAGGCAAGCTTCAGTTTTTTTAGAATTGACATTTACTAACTTGTGTTTACTCCAATTCAGGATGTTCAAGAAGTTAGTGTTCAAGCCACTGGTTATGGAAGATCTTGAGGCATCTAACATTAGGAGTATCGCACGAAGTTAACTACAGGGTTTATCGATTTAGGATTTGAAGTCAGAGAAAGGAGGTTGTTGATGTATAGGAGGAAGAGCACAGAACCTTGAGGCACTATAGTATTGATGGGGAAATTTGATAAGAGGAAGCCATCCACCATGACACAATGAATGACCAGCGATGAAGCTGGCAATCCAATAGCAGAGTGGAGAAGAGGAGGTTATAAGATGGCAGTCTGTTCAGGAGGCCGAATTCCATGTCCATTTAATTGCATTTCATTGGGCATGTACAAGTCCTTTTGTCCATCAAACATCTAAAAACTTGACACCATATCTCCTAAACAATCTGTATATTGATTCATTTGCAATTATGGCATTTCTTCTGAATTTGTTTTTGTTATATCTTAGTGACTAACTGACTTTTTCTCATTCTTTTTTATTTCTTCTTCCACTAATTATCATATCCTCTTGCATACACCATCCTTTTAATCTTTTAAATCATATGCTGTAGCTTAATTTGACTGTTTTCAATCTTGCACCAGGAAAGAAGAATTTCATCACGCACTCATTAAGCATGTCCCTTGTTGTGGAATCGCCATATAGTATTGCCTCCTTATTGTTTTCTTTGCTCATTAATATCCTCTACTTTTCTCTTTCACCTTTCCTTTCTTACTCCTTTCTACATTGCTGCTTGCCACAAGATTCTCCTGTCATAGCTCATACTTAGTCCTACGAAAAAAAAAAAAAAACTGCATGAGTATACTGCTTCACTCCTTAAAAGAGCTACCTTGCTATTCTTTTGTCACTTTTCTTGCTTTCTTCTGATTTACAGTTTAATCATTCATAGTTTGTTTGGCTACACTTATTTCTGCAGTTCTCCATCCATTCATTACAACACTTGCATCTTTGCCTTTTTTTTTTAACAAATATTCACCACATATCTATCTCCTTTTCAATAAGCATGTATACTTCTGACAGTTATCATTTTGCTTATCATCCACTTTTAATAGACTCAAAGCTGTATAACTGAGAGCAGACCTCCACATAGCCTTTAAAGGACTGCAGAGAAAAGACCAGGGCTTCTGACCTAATGTCCAATCCTCACCTTCTCGTGGTGCACCCTGTTGGATATCTACTTGGATACTGAACGAACGAGGATAGGCTGGCAATTTGGGATTTAGCTGACCAAATTGTATTCTTATTGCCTTAAATCAATATAGAAAATGATGGTACAACACGACAAAATTTCATGCTGGCTGGGGCGTCGCCCGGTTAAACAAGGACCCTGTTGTTTTCGCCAGGGAACCAGGGTGAACAGCGAAAAGTTAGCTACTGAAACAAATCTGAAAGCACACCTCAACATCACCAGAGTTAAAGATCGGTACTATCAACATAAGAAGCCTGAATGGGAAAGAAATGGAGCTAGCTGAGGAATTAGATAAGTATCAGATAGACATAATAGGGGCAACATAATGACTGAAACAAAAAAGACAAAAACTGGTGAGATCTTTCTGAGCAATAAATACTAAATGTTATATTCACGCAATGACAATCAAGGAAAAGGAGTAGCCATAGTATTCAACACAAAATACGAGGCTAATCTCCTTGAATGGCAGGCAGTCTCAAGTAGAGTGATGTGGGCAAATATCAGAATGGAGAATTGGACAGTGAGACTTATTTGTGCCTATGGTCCCCCAGAAGGTTCTACTAAGGTAGAAGTGAAGGAATTTTTTGAGGCTTTAGAAAAAGCAACTGACACAATGAAAAAGGAAAAGTTGGTCCTTGTTGGGGATCTAAATAGCAGAGTAGGAAATGATTGTCAGACATACAAAAATATTTTGGGAAAATTTGGAGAAAAGAGCAAAGCTAATAATAATGGCAAATACCTGTTGGATTTCTGCTCAGGTCACGGACTGGTTATTACTAACATGTTGCAACATAAAAATGTGCACAAATTCACATGGAAAGCAGAGGCAAGGAATAAGAAAAGTCTCATTGACTATGTTATTGTTGATAGTGATGTTTTCTCCCTGGTGCAGGACACTAGAGTGTACAGAGGATTTGAAATTGGAAGTGATCACTATTTAGTCTGGAGCAGGATAAAATTGAATTTCATATTGAAAAGAATGACATATAAGAAAGTTTTAAAGTGAATAAAAGTTGAGCAGCTCTCAGATGTGAACTGTAGACAAAAATACACAAAGATTATTGAAGGAAAAATGAAAAAGCTTGAGAACAGGAATCAAACCTTGGAGATTCAGTAGCCAGCCTTGAAGAAAACCCTGATTGATTTGGCCAGAGAGGCATGTGGTGAGGTTGTCTGCAAGAATAGAAAAATCACAACTCCATGGTGGACACAGGAAGTTAAAGAGACAGTGAAGGAAAAGAAGAAAGCATATCAAAAGTTCCTGGCAAATAAGTCAGCTTGTGCTCTTAGAGAATATAGAGACAAATGTAAGAAAGCTAAACAATGTGTAAAACTAGCTAAACAAGTCATGGGAGGACTTTGGCATGAACATAGAAAATAAATATCAAGAAGGTGGTAAGATATTCTGGAGGTTGTTGAAGAAGCTTAGAAATGGAGGAAAGAGTATTGTAAAAGGAGTTAGAGATGATAAAAGTTACATGAAAACAAGGGAAAAGGATATTCTTGAAGTATGGAGTAATTACTTCGAAAAATTGCTAAATGAAACGAGCAGTGATAACACAGTGGTAACAAACACACAACAGGCATACAGTCAGGGGGTTTACAGAAAGCCTGGACAGAGGGACGAATTCCTGATGATTGGAGTAGAGCTCTAATAGTACCCATATATAAAAAGGGAAATAAAACTGAATGTGAGAATTACAGAGGTATTTCCCTACTGAGTGTTCCTGGCAAGATCTATGCAAGTATACTTGAGAAACGGTTGAGAAGAATTGTGGAAGAAAAGCTTGGTGAAGAACAAGTTGGATTCAGGCCAAATAGAGGCTGTCAGGATCAGATCTTCACTTTACGACAAATAGTCGAGAAAGCATGGGAATATAACAAAGATCTGTATTTAAGTTTTGTTGATCTGGAAAAGGCATATCACAAGGTGCCAAGAGAGAAGCTATTCAATATGCTACAGTTATATGGTGTCAATGGGGCATTATATCAAGCAATACTTAGTCTGTATTTGAGTTGTATGTCGGCAGTTAGAATTGAAGGAAGTACAGGAAGATGGTTTAATGTTAAATCTGGTGTGAGACAAGGATGTACATTATCCTCTGTTATTCTTTATCTGTATGGATCACATTATGAAGGAAAGTGGTATTAAACATGATATCAGAATTGGAGATGTTAATGTTTGCTGTATGCAGACGATGTTATACTTCTAAATAAATCCGCTACAAGTTTGCAAGAGTCTCTAACTAAATTGAATAAATTTTGTAATAGATATGGTATGAAGGTGAGCATTAAAAAGAAAATGAAAATAGGTAGAATTGTTGAAAATGTCAAGTGTGTTGTGAATGGGGAACCTGTGGAACAAGTAAAACATTTCAGCTACTTAGGCACGGTTTTTAGTGAAGATGGTAAATTAAATATGGAAATAGACAACAGAATCAACAAAGCTGGCATGGTAAGAAGTCAATTGAATAAATTCATATGGAATAAGGGAGAATTTAGTTGGAACACTAAATTAGCTGTATACAAGACATTGTTCAAACCAGTTTTAACTTATGGATCTGAGAGCTGCGTCAGAAGTAAAGCACTTGACCAAAGACTAGAGACCGCAGATATGAGAGTCCTGAGAAAGATTAGAGGCGTGAACAGATGGCATCAATGGCAATATCATATTGAAAACGAGGATATTAGAAAAGAACTTGACATTGTCGGCATCCAGGAATGCATTAGCAGAGCTAATCTCAGGTGGTATGGTTACTTAAACAGAATGGGCGAAGAAAGATTAGCAAAATAAGTGTTCTCTGCCAAGTTGGCAGGAAAACGACCCAGAGGAAGATCAAGATATAGGTGGATTGATACAGTACAATGTGCCTTTGACAATAAAAATATAAGATCTAATAATGATAATATTGGAGTCTTGACAAGTGACAGACTGATTTGGAGGAAAATTGTAGATAGGAAGTTAGTAATGATGTAAATTTTTCATGTAGTACTATCATATCCTGTACACCCCTTGAGGGTACGTGTCAGGAATTTGATGATAATAATATATAGAAATCTGTTTATAAAAACACATAAAATCGTATTACACTGCATATTGTAATCAAACTACATAATGAACCAAATGTAGCAAAAATTGCACAATATTGCCAATTAAAAACTGAATTAAAACATTTTTATGCAGATATTTGCCAGCCATCAATATTTCTGATAGTTCAGCCAATGATGTTTTTCATTTTCACTATCTCTGCTTTAAATATTAATTTGTTTATTATTATTATTGTGATGTTTTTACCATTTTCTTCTACAGATTGAGTTCATCAGATTCTATAGTTTGAAATTATTCTTACCTTGAATTTTGAAAACAAGTATTTCTATGCATTTTCAGTACAATCAGGGCCGGCCATCTCGGGGGGGGTGCAGTGGGTGCAATGCCCCCGGGCCCCACAATCGAGTGGGCACAGTCAGTACACATTTGCGTTAATGTATTATATTTCAATTTTTTTTTTTTTTTTGCCAAAATTATTTGCATGTAAGAGGTTTTACAATATGTTTATTTCAAATCCTTTAATTTTTACCTTTGAAAAATATTTTAGGGCCCCAAAAGGTTTCTTGCACACTGGTCCCTTTATAGAGAAGACCGGCCCTGAGTACAATGTGCCTTTTGGTCTAGATATGAATCCTTTCTAGGATGTAAGGAAATGGATAATGGCTTTTCATCTGATGATGAATTAGCCACCTGGTGATACCACCCCCTCAGACTTGGGTCTCACCTTATAATGTAACTTCACCATAGTCATAATACATAAAAAAAAATGTATTATCTTGATGTGTAACATGATGTATAAGATGAGATTATGAGAATTTAGATACACAGTAAATTATAAATTGTTCTGAAAATTTTTATATATAAGTTAATTGCTATATTTCTAGCTATGTAAAGTATGCAAAAGTTTGTATAAGTGGCATTTCATTAAATTCATACTTTTTAAATTGCATTGTGCATATATTTCTGTTTTTTAAAAATAATTCTTAATAGATATTTTTCACTGGTGTTAGGGAGATGCACAGAAAACAGTGACTCTCACTGTACCTCATAAAGTCACTATAACCTTGCCTGCTCAGATGGCTCAAGGAGGTCTCCAAACTGTTATGGTAATTATCTTAATAATTGTTCACATAATGTACACATTGCAATCAAAATATGACTACTATCCTGATAGTTTGTAGGCCAAGCTTTTGTTCTCAGAACTGCTGCTATGCAACATAAGATTTTTTGTGCCTGTTACATTATAGGTCTAATGACCTTTTATGTGTGGGGGTCATTATAAAAACAAAAAGATTATATACAGGGTGTTCGGGATAAATTTGACAGTTTCGTAAGGAAAAAGAAAATCTTCTTTGTATCTATTAAATTTAATGAATTGACAAAAAAACATTACAGGCAGAGTTAATTACAATACTATCAACAAGATTTACTCAAAATAACCACCATTAGCATCGATCACAGCTTCAATTCTGCTTCGGAACCTCGAACAAGCTGATGCTACAGTCTCCCTGGGAAGGGCCGCAAAAACTGTTTTAATTTTATCCATTAACTGGGCTTTTGTATTACTGGAAGTGCGATTGGTGTCTTTTTCAACTGCGCCCCATACAAAATAATCCATGGGGTTAAGGTCTGGGGAGTTTGGAGGCCAAACATTTGGACTGGTGAAGTCGTAGAAATTTTCAGACAACCATTTTTGACTTTTCCCAGAGGTGTGGCAAGGGGCCGAATCCTGCTGCCATACATACGGCCTACCATTGGCTACCCTTGTTATCCAGGGCTTGACTACAGTTAGCAACTCCACGAACAAAGCCCGAATTCCAATGCCAGGGTTCTTCAACACCTGTTCCTGCAGATTTGCGAGGAATTCTGCTGTACGAACGCAATCAGATCGTCTGCTAGGGATCTTTCTTCTTGCTACATCCTTGTAGTCACCATTGCAAGTCTCTAGTTCATGCCTGATTGTTTTTACTGTATTCAGGGAGCATTGGGCAGCAGTCGTAATGTCCTTATTTTGATGGCGGGCACGAATCATCATGATACAAGTTATTCTCTTCCATGATTCAGGTGGGTTCCAGCTATCCATCCTTTCTGACATCTTGTATATGAATGAAGAAGGGTCCAAACTTTTAAATGAAGAGAAGTGTGTGTTAATACATGTAACTTACGGAAAAATATAATTAATTATAAATATGTCAAATTTATCCCGAACACCCTGTATATTATGTAAAACCTTTATTTTGCATAGTGAGGAGCTGCATTGTACCATTTATTCATGACATGGTACAACACATGGTGGTATGCCATTGCTACTTATAAATCTGCAAATGTTTGGGATGGAGGAATCAAACATCAGATTTCTCGATCCACCTAATCCCCTTTGGTGGCTGTGATAACACCTGGAATGGTTTGGCAAAAACCATTCAAACAATAGGGCAGCACATAGCATGCCCTGCTGGAGTGTATCTTTGCCAACTGGGAAGACCTGTTATCATATATTGGTATATCTGATCGACACATTGGATAGGTACTTTGTAGTAGTCATTGTATAGTCTGGGTATCAGCTCTTTAAAAGATTCCTAAGAAGACATCCTTCATTCTATAATGCCTTTTTTTTTTAATCTTATTCTGCAAGACTATGATATCAGGATAATTCCTTTATCCAGGTTTTTCATAGTTCTTTACCTTACCATCCACATAGCAGAGCTGGAAATAAGATTTACTGAAAAGGCAACTTTTTCCTAATCTTCAGTGGTCCAATGATATCTTTCAGATGCAATCTATAGTCTTTATTGATGATTAGGTGCAAGCTTGGATTCTTTAACTGGACACCTGCCTACTTTTGGAGATCCATCCAGAGGAGTGTACATCAGATTGTGATCTGGAAAACAATCCTTAATAAATTCTGTGGCAAGTCACTTTACATTAAGATGTTCCGCTCTTTGAACATCTTAATTACAGCACTCTCTGAACAATATTGGCAGTTTCTTGGATACTGCCACCTTTCAAATTGTACTCTAATGCCTATCCATTTCCTACATTGATCAACAGCTTTGAATGAACAGTTTGTCATACATCTTCAGTATTGTGTATACTATTTTCATCCTAAAACAAGTACTCTCTATTGGAATGGAATTTCTGATTCTGAAATAGCAGGGTGGTCATATTTTGACTGGACTGTGTACATCTGTGATAGTTTAAGAATTTTTATTTTATCTTTTCGTTTTTAATATTTTTAATTTCATTGACTGTATAATCATAAAATGCTACACCAAAGTTTAGATGTAGAGAAGATGAAATGAACAGGAAGAAGCATTACTTACTTACTTATCCTCTTCACTCCCTGCAGAGCATATGGCCTCAATCAATGCTTTCCATTGGGCTCTGTTTGCTGCTTCTCTCTTGAGTTCACTCCAGGATCTCTCCATCTCAGTCTGTCTCCTCCAGGTCATCTTTATGACCTGGAAGAGTCATCTCCAGTGACCCCTTTTCCCCTGTGGGTTCCATTCCATGGCTGTCCTAGCTATGTCTTTATCAGGATTTCTGATAGTATGTCCAATCCATTTCGTCTTTTTTTTTTTTTATTTTTTTTTATTTCTGTTACAATACTGGTTTGGTTTGTTCTTTCCCATAATGCTATATATTTGAAATTTATTTGGCCAGTATATCCCCAATTTTTTTCTTAGACATTTATTTATATATACCTGTAGTTTGTTTGTATTTTCCTTAGTTATTTCCAGGTTTCTGATCTATAATAGAATAGTTTTAACATTAGTGTTGAAAAGCCTTATTTTAGTTTAAGTTTATTTCTTTACTTCCCCATGTTTTTCATTGTATTGAAGATACTTTGAGCTTTTTGTATTCTATTTTTTTTTAAATTTTTTTTTTTATATCTTCTGTTCCTCCTGTGGTACTTACTAATGATCCCAGGTAGACAAAAGTGTCTATCTGTTCCAGTGATTCTTCTATTTTAAAAGTTTGTTTAGGATTTATCTTCATTATTTTTGTGTTTTTCATGTTTATTTTTAAGCCACATTTAGAAGCTTCCTGGTTTAAGTTATCTTTTTTTTTTTTTTGATATGTTGGTGCTTTTGAGCTATCAGACATGTCATCAGCAAAATCTAAATCATTTGTTTGTCCACCCTCCCCGTTGTATATTTATATTATCAACTGTTGTGTTTCTCATCACCCAATCTATTACACTCAGAAATATTGTGTGTGTTTGGGGGGGGGGGGGGGAAGTATACAGCCTTAACTTACACTGCTAGTGGTATTCATTTTTTTTGGTTAATTTTCCATTGCATAGTATTTTAATTTTGTAGTTGTCATACATTTTCTTCACCAAACTTATTATTTTTATTGGTATACCATATTGTTTCATTAGCCTCCATATTTTTTTTATTTATAATAAAGGCTTTTTCAAAATTGATAAAGTCTAAATATAGGCTGTTTTGCTATTCTGTTGATTGTTCTGTTTTTATTCTTAGGGTTATTTGGTCTATACAGGATCTATTTGACCTGAAGGCTGCTTGTTCTTCTCTCAACCTCTCTTCAATTTTGTTTTTTATTCTTTCCAGGGTTATTCTTTTAGAGATGTTACTGACTATGCTCCACAGTGAGATTCCTCTCCAGTTTTTACATTCTGTAATATCACCTTTTTTAGTACTTTGATCAGTATTCTTATATCCCAGTCCTTTGGCCATTTTTCTTTCTCCCATATCTCATTTATCAGTGAATGTGATATCTCTGTTGAAAATTTAATGTCTTTTAATTAATTCTGCTGGAATATTATCTATCCCTGCTGCCTTTCTATATTTTGGCTTCTTTATTCTTGTTGAGAGGCTTATACGCTGGTTAGACATAATAACTAATATTTTAGGAAATTGACAGCGTATACTGGAAATATAGATTAAATAAACTTTAATATACACTTTCCGATATTTCGGCAAACGTTACGTTGCCATCTTCTTGGGAACTTACCGCAGCAAGTTCAAGTATGAAAGACTATTCATGGAATCAGCCTCGGCCCTTAGGAACATGCCAAACCTCAACAAATTTGGATGCATGAAACTGCCCCAAATTTGGGAAACTTTTATCAAAAGAACTTCAGCCCAAAGGCCAAGAACTACCAATATAGCCTGCCAGGGGGGCAACATCAGGACTTTAGGAAAACGCTAGCGTCCTAGCCTCAGTCTCATTTGTTGTATTAGTACTTGTGTGCACGTGTCCTTTTAGTAAGTTCCCAAGAAGATGGCAACGTAACGTTCGCCGAAATATCGGAAAGTGTATATTAAAGTTTATTTAATCTATATTTCCAGTATACGCTGTCAATTTCCTTAAATATTAGTTATTTGACTTCTTTATTGCGCTTGTTATCTCTGTTCTTGTTATTTCTCCTACATTTATATCTAGTGTCTCCATTTCAATGTTCTCTGGCTGTATTTCTTCCTGTGTTATAGATTTCTTTTCTAATATTTCTTGAAAATCTTTAGCCCATCTTTTTTCTGTCTTTTTTCCTTAGTCAGTAAATTTCCATATTTATCTTTTGTTTTTCTTTTCTTATGTTTTTCCTGGTTATTTTCCTTGTTATATCATATAGTTTCTAAGCCATAGTTCCCTACAGCTAGTTCTGCCTCTCCACATAATTCTTCAATATATTTCCTCTTATCATTTCTTGCACTCTTTTTAACTTGTTTATTTTTATTTTTTTTTATATATATTTGGTTCCTCTCACTTCTTTCTTCTACACTTTGACTTTACAGTACTTTTTTCCCTAATTTCTCATCTTTCCTTACTTAATTGTATTGTTTCATCTGTTATCCACCTAATGAATAACATATCTATAGATTTGCAGAAGGAATAATGTAGAGTTTGTAGACCTTTGGTCCGAGTTTGAGTTTTATATAAAGATTTGTACAATGCTGATGGAACTACACTTAAATGGATTTGGAGTTAAGTGTCTAGAGAGTGCTTTGTTCACTGAGAGTGTGGAAGTGCAAAGTCATGAAAACTAAAGAAACTAGGGTAAATGCAGATGTGTGTGTGAAGCAAATGGGTGAGAATGATCAACTGCAGAAATCTAGTCTTGCAAGCAAAAATATTGAATGGGGTAGTCAATTCAGGAAGTGAAGGTGGTTGGGGGTCTACTGGGATGCTGCAGTATCTAGATACTACTGGCAGAAGTATCAGGAACAAGAGGGAGGAGTTTTTGGCATTGGTTAGCACAACCTTCCCAAATGTTATAGGCATTGGTGAGACTTGGCTAACAGCAGATAATTGTAACAGCCATAAATACTGTTAAAACTTCTGCACAGCCCCACACTGCCCACAGAACTGTGCAAGCCTGGTTCCATTAGTGCCACTGTGCACAGCCACTATTTGCATGTTTATCAGTTGAGAGAGTGTGGTCTAGCTGTATGGGTTAACATGCAGTAGGAAGATTGAGAACAGTGTAGACCTAATAGCACATCACAAAGTTGGAATTTAGCCATCTGTTATTTTCAATCTGCTAAAATTACTCTGGGATTAATATCATGTTTTTGTATAAGACTGTAAACGGTTAACAATTCTGAAGACATCTGATTACTAAAGAACAGGTCAGCCATGCTGCATAGGACACAGCAGCTTGTGAGAGCTGTGAATCCATTTCTCTTCCATAATCCTGTGAGAATGCAGAAGGTGATATCGCAAGAGATGAACATTTTGCCGAGATTGATGACCCGGGGATGAGAGCCCATCGTTGTTTTTACTGGACACTTCCTAACACCACAACTTATGCAGCCAAGCATGATAAAAAATCAAAGGTACTTCTCCAGCAGTATGCAAACAACAGACACAAAATCAAAGATATCTTCTTCACAGATGAGAACCTTGTTACCACTGAAAAGCTCACCTGTGGAGAGATAATAAGCTTCTCATCTCATTCAACCGTGTGCCATAACACGCCGTATTCACAGAAGTCCTCACCCCACATCAGTGATCGCTTGGTGGGGAGTGACATCAGGATATCCAAGTTGCATTTCTGAGAGAAAGGGGTCAAACCTCTGCCAAAATATATCAAGACATTGTGCTGGAACCTGTAGTACAGCCCCTGAACAACACCTTGTTTCAATGTAGGCAGTGGACCTTCCAACAGGACTCAGTCTCTGCTCACACGGTGAGGACCCACAACAGTGGTTGGAGGCTAATGTGCCTGACCACATAATCACTATCTGATTGGCTGTCTGGAAGTCCTAGTCTGAATCTCTCGTACTTCAAATTGTGGTCAGAGCCTGCAAGAAATGACATCCCAGCATCACCAGCCTGAAAGCAGATTTGGAGCGAGCAGTGGTAGCATTTCCATTGAATGTTGTACATGCTGCCTTTTTGATATGCAGCCTCATAGGCTTCGGGCATGCTTGAAGACAAAAGGGGATATTTTGAATGTTCAGTGCTGTATGTGGTTTGTATGTGCTGAAAGCTACACTATTTTCCCCAAAATTAAAGTTAAAATATTGTAGTGCGAGATATATGCGGGGATTTTTAGAAACTAAAGTTTTCAGGAAAAAACTGAAAATAGGAATGACTTACCAAGAATTTCCTGTTCGCTATTGCTACTTCCCACCTCAAGAGCAGTATCCTTGTGTGCATCGTCAGTCATCTACCCAAATAACGTCATCTTCTCTCCCATCCAGGGCATTAGAGATGCCAGTTTTTTAAAAGAAATTCTTGGCAATTATTTCTGGTGAAATCATTTCTGAAGCTGTCAAAATCCAATTGCACAACAGTTCTAATGATAGTCTTTAATCTTCCCTGACAGAGTCAGGTCGTTGCTGCCATCCACTCCATGTAAAATTTTTATATGTAGTCCTTGAATGGCTTGTTGACAGAGGCGTAGCTAAGGCGGGGCAGTTCACCCTGGGTGGCACTTTGAACCTTTTTGAACTTTTGCAGTTAATTCTAAAATACAGTCTCAAGAACTCATTTCCAAATATTCTAATACTAGTGCGAATTTTCCTCACAATTCCTGTAGATGTTGCTAGTTGCGAGAGGAGTTTTTCTAAATAAAATAGATTAATTACTATTATGAAATAGACATCGCCAATATCATCGATTTTGCTAACAGAATAGCAAGAAAAATAACATTTTAGAATGTCAAAATTAAAGTTTTACTTCAAAAATAAACATAGCGCTTTAATTTATTTCCCTGTATGTTGTTTTGACTTTTTGTAATATTTTGGTGTGTATTGAGAAGGGCAGCAAAAGCTCTAGCTACACCATTGCTTGTTGTTTGATACATCCAAGGGCTGTAGACAAGGTGTAAGACAGGAATAATGGCCACATTGGTTCTCATATCCGAAAGTTGTTTTATTATTATTAATGAACAATCCTTTACAAATGACTAATGAGAAGTGAAAGCAGAGAACTAAATGGACAGCAATGGTGCATTGGTAGAGATAGAGCAGCTATGAAGATCTGCATATGATCGGTGTTGATGTTAACAAAAGATGGCACGACTCAATGACAAAGGCCAGCTGACAGTTGTTGAGTTGAAATACTGATTCTCTTCATCCGAATTACAAAATTTCTGAAGCTGCCATAACAACATTCACTATATATTTCTTGGTTTTAACATGTTAGTTTCAGGGTGGTGTTTTGTGATTTTATTGTTCCGGCGGGACTTCTCATTACCATGTACCGTTTTGTGTACCACTTCCATGTCGCATGGGTGGGCTCAATTTACACAAAGTTTCAACCCTTCGGTTGAATTTTAATGCTGCTTGTTTGCATGCAGCTTCTGCATTAGGCTGGCAAGCAGACTCGCACACATTATAAGGCATGTTAATTCCAATTCACTGGTAGAATTTTATTTGAAGTTAGCTTCTGTGATATGTCTTAATGGCATCGAAAATTTCAAATGCAGTTGATCTAGCACTTAAAATGCCTTAGAATCTAGCACACAGTGAAAAATGCCTTAGAAGATAAAAATAGAAGATCTGATAATGTTGGAGTCTTGACAGGTAACATACTGATTTGGAAGAAAACTGTAGATAGGAAGTTAGTAATGATGAAAGTTTTTCATGTGGTATTATCATATTCGGTACATGTCAGTAATTACAAAAATCGAGAACGTGCTCAGTTAGATGTGATATTCTTTTCTTGTCCACTTTTATTCATCACAGACAATTATTCTTACAAAGAGTTGCATATCATGACTCATTATTTATAATATACATATATTATCTTACTTTTCAGTACAATAATATCATGAACTTTGTACGAGTTTAACATGTGTCTTGTAGTTATAATATAATATACTTTTTTTTTTCTCTTCTTTTACTAGTCAGTTCCAGCAGCTACTGCTACCCTTGCTTTACCTCCAGAAATTACAGCCAGTTTATTTCAGCAAGCTGCTATAATGAATTCAGGATTAAACACCAGAACTCAATCGTTTAATATGCAAGAAGGTAAGTAAGGTCTGTAATTATACATATAGTATAATTATACATATTTTGGATCTGGAAAAGACTAACGCCAAGAGAGATGCTCTGCAAAGCACTGCAATGAGACATTACAGATCCTTAAATTGTAAGCCAGCTATTAAAATTGAATGACATATAGGATGATGGTTTGATGCAAAATAAGTATAAAACAAGGATATATGCAGTCCCCACTGTTTTCATTATTTATGTGGATCACATCATGGAGGAAAATAGTATTGAATATGATAAGAAATGTATAGATGTTAATTTGAGCTCTTTACTTTATATGCAAAATGATTTTTGTGCTTCTAAATAAATCCATTGGATCATCAGTTCTCTTCTATCCAAGACAGGTTGAGTCCTCTAGTAGCTGGTTTGCCTTCCTCTGCTTCATCTCCTAATAACAAGCATTTATGCCTGTAGATCTGTGTTTGCTGAGCCTGTTTTGAGGGATGAACAATCTAAGTTTCAGGGAGGAAACACCTCCCCCACACACACACATCTGTATGAGAAGTGTTAACTCAATTTTATTGAAAACACCCAGTAATGGTTCCTCAAATCCCCACTTCTTATCAACCAAAGGGCTCATCCCAACTGAGCTATGGAGGTTCATAATCTATTGAAAAGAATCTTTGACTAAATAGATATACTACTTATATGAATTTGATGTAAAATCAGCAATAAAAAGACAAAAGCGATGAAAATAAGTAGGGACATGGAAAACATGAAGGCCGTCTCAATTTCCACCACCCCCTGCATTTTGACTAAATAAATAAAACAAGTAATGCCTTTCAGTTTGATAACTGAAAGGTATTACTTGTTTTTTTATAGCTTAAAGGTGTTTCTTTTAATAAATGAAGGGTATTTTTAAGGCCAGTTTTTTAATAATAAACTAGCAGTATATAAAATGGTTTTCGAACCAGTTTTAACTGATCTTAGAGTTTTATTAGATATAGTAAACAGTTGATCAGTAACTAAGAACCATAGTGTGAGACTTTTGACATCAACTTGCCCTTCACTAGTTTCTTTTTAATGATACCCTTTAACTTGTGCTTCTAAATTGTTATCAGATATTGTAGATCTTTTTAAGTTCTTTATTAATTCTGAATATTTTTATTGGAATGGCAAACTTTATAGAAAGAGGGAATTGGGAATTCTCCATATCTCCAGCTCTAATCAACTTTTGTTTATAACATTTAATCAGTTTTAATCTGTTTAGTTAGTCCTTTCAATAGATTGAACCTCTGTAGTTGAATTGGTATAGACAAGCTATAAATTCCAAACCCTCTTTTTTTTTTTTTTCTCTCTCGATCCATGATATTGGTCATATTTTTGCCATATAACTTATACTCTAGGGTCAAATCCACCTTTGAAATGGAATAGAATAAAATTTCATTCTTTATATCCTTAAAAAAGAAAATGAGAAGCAAATGGGTCTTTTACTACCTTCTGTCTATTGCAAAATTACTTCCTCTGGCTGCTATATCCATCAGACATCAGCTTACCATCCTTTATAGAAATGTGGTATTAGTAGATCATTACTATCAAGCGCCCACACAGTATCCTTTGGCAGCATCCTTTCAATAGGAAATGTCTACTGTCAGTTAAACTTTTTCTTTACAACTAAATAATTGGAGACAAAATCAAAATGTAATTTTTCTTCCAATTCTACAAGAATTGACTTTCATAAGATATATGTTACTTTATGCTCATGGGGAAACCATATCCTAAAGTAATTTGATCTTGCAGTCACATTCTGACCCATCAAAGAAACCTGACAGGACAATTTACCAAAAGTAAATTGTCCTGTCACAAAACACATTTGTGAACACTAGTCTGGTTTTCAACTAAATGAACATAAGTTCAGCCATTCAGAGCATGGAATTACTAACATTAACTATAGGATGTTTCAAAATAATGCTAAAGTTCTACATAAAGTAAATTTGAATGTCTTTTCAAAGAAAGTGTGCAGTTCTTTTCATCTGGATCTCATTATTTCTGGATAAATTATTTCTTAATTTATGCCTAATAGCGCAATAATTGTAACTATTGTGACTACACATGAAAATATACTATTCTCCATGACATTTGATCTAATCAGAATGAAAAGAATGCTGAATCATATCATCAAAGACTAATACAAACCCTGGAGATGGTATATTAGCAGTACACATAAGATAAGAAGTTGGTACATAGTTTTACAAAGTCATACTAGTTATGTTGAATGGTATTTTACAGCAGTGGCATAAATGAATGATTATATTATTATGTAAAAATGGGCACTAGAGATGATAGTAACTATAGGTTTATAATTTATTATCACAATTGTACAGCATTTTTATATCCATTATTTTAAATAGAACCACAAGATTTTTGGATGATGCATAGCCACATGAACAAGCAAGCATCATTAGCCTGCTTGTTCATGTGGCTGTAGATCATAATTACTCTTACTCAAGTAATATAAAAAGTAAATCAATGTTATCTTCTTGCATATTTAATGTTTGTATAATTTGAGAAAGCCTTTGATTCTTTATATCAATCAGAAATAATGCCTAGCTGAAAATAGTAGGCCATCTCAGCAGAGTGAAACATGGAGATTTGATATTTAAATTGTTTTCTTTTACATTAGAAGTCTTGAGCAATATTTCATGGAATTAACTATGGAAAACAGTGTAACTTAGTAGAAGAAATTTAAATCATGTATACTTTGCAGATGACATTGTTCTGTTAGCAAACAATAAGCTCAAAAAATGTTAAATGACCTTGATAGAATTTGACAAATTCAGATTAAATTAAACTGAAATTAGTTGAGAACCCTTTTTGAACATGTGGATTACTACATTTATCTTGGATAATTAGTTAGGTAGCTTACTGCAAGGGCTCACTTTAGTGAGTACGGGAGCTGCAAACCTGAGGCATCTGATGCTGGACTGTGCCTTAGTTAATGTAATATACATCTGTATATTATCTGTAGACTGGTCCCTACTTTTCTTTATTTCTTGTTCCTTTTGCTCCTTCCCCCTAATGCTATTAGAGTAGTCGATGGCTAGGGGTGAATCTTTCCTATTATACTATGTTTTTTCCAATTCATGCAGTGGGAGTCTGCTTTGCCTCCCAACAGGCAGGTTTTGGAGTCCTTAAGGTGGCAGCCCCACCACTGAACTCGCCTTGCGAAAGGTTGGTAGCCTATCGAGTGGAAATTTACAGTTACTTACAAAGCCCTGAAGAAAAAATAGGATGGATTTTAGCGGAATTGACCCGACTAATGGACAGAGACTTCTCTTTGAGAAATTAAAAATAGCTACTTGGAATGTCCATGGAATTCACACAAAATTGAGCTAAACCAAGAACTAAAAAAAATAGAAACATTGATATAGCAGCAATGACTGAGATGAAAAAGAAGGAATCTCAAGTTCTAGAAGACTGTCGTCATCTTCGCTGGAGTTCCAGAAGACAAATGGACTTTATCTGGGGTTGCAATTTGTATTAATAAAAAATAGGGAAAAAAACAAAATTTCTGATTATACTTGAGTATCAGACAGCATAATCACATTTAGAATGAAAATTATTAATCAAACATTCAATATTTTCGGAATTTATGTGCCAGTAGATGGAAAAGAGGAAGAGACAGAAGAATTTTACTGAAAACTTTAGGAATGTATTGATGAAGCAACAATCTTGATGGGAGATTTCAATGTTAGAGTGGGAAATAACCCAATAACAGGATGCATTGGATCAGAGGGTGAATTAGTAATCAATAGCAATGGAATTTTATTAAGAGACTTCTGCATATTTAAGTCTAAAAATCAGCAATACTTTCTTCAGGCATAAAAATATGCATCGGTACACATGGGAAGCAAGAGGAACTAAATCAATAATAGATTACATTATTATTAACAACAAACTAAATAATAATATCAAGGATACAAGGATTTCTAGAGGAAGCAAAATTGATAGTGATCGCATGTTAGTTGAAAGCGGATTTGAATTCATAAAAAGAACCACATACTTCAAAAGAAAAAAAGATAATGTACCAACATCTAATAAATAGTTTAAAATTTACATCGTAGAAGAGGAGAGTATCAGTAACTTATATAAAAGCAGCAGAAGAAAGGTCAGGATATAAATCAAGGAAAAACAAAAAATGGCTCAGAACTTGGAACGATGACTTAAAGTCTATCTGTAGAGTAAAAACACTGCTGACTATATAGAATATAAGAAACTATGGGTTGAAGTCAGAAAGCTTCCCAGAAGTATACGCAGAGAAGATTGGAGTAAATATGTTAAATCATTCTTCTTCACTCTTCCCTCATCTATGTGGATGATGATGAGGCTGAATGAAAATGAACTCTTCCCACTTCTGTCTGTCCCAGGAGAGTCTGAACAATTCTGTCCAGTTTGGTGTCGCTTGTTGTGATTTGGTTTTTAGGTTCTCTTTTATTTTGTCTATCCATCTAATTCTGGGCCGTCCTTTGGATCTTCTACCTTCGATCGTTGTATTCAGGGCATTAGATGGCAGTCTTTCTGTTCCCATTCTGGTCACATGGCCAAACCATCGCGGTCTTCTTTCTTGTGTATTGTCTATTATTGTTATTTCTTGTTTTAGTAGTTTCCTTATGTCTTTGTTTCTTAGTTGATCCAGCAGAGATACTCCAAGTAATCTTCTTAGCCAACCCATTTCAGTAACTAATAATTTTTTCTCTTGAGCCTTTTTGAGATTCTGGCATTCACTTCCATAGAGGAGTATTGGGAGGACCATTATTTCATAGATTCTTACTTTTGTTACTTGTTTGTCTCTTGACTTTTATATTTTATTAAGTCGTCCAAAAGTTTGGGATGCTTGACTGATTTGTCTATTTATATCTTTTATAATTTCGCCATTGTACTCAATAACTCCTCCAAGGTAGGCGAAGTTTTCTACCTGCTCTAGATTCTTATTATCAATTTCAATTTTCAGATTGGTGCTTTTTCCTATTTGCATAATTTTTGTTTTGTCTATATTTATGTTTAATCCAGATTTTATATACTCCTCCTTCATTGCAGATTTTCTTCTGTGCTTGCAAGTAATGCAATGTCGTCTGCAAATTTTAAATTTGTCACATTTTTCCCATATATTTTGATTCCGGAGTCTTCAATAAGGCCTTAAAGGTTGCTTCTTCCAGTGTAGGATTGAACAGGTCTGGTGACAGATTGCATCCCTGTCTTACTCCGCTCTCTGTGTGAACCAGTTGGTTAAGGTGTCCTCCATTTGTACTGCACTTTCAGATTTCTCATACAGATTCTTTATTATTCTTATGGTTTTGTTGGGAATTCCAAATTTTTCCATAGTTCTCTTCTACAGATTGAATAAAATGCCTGACAAAAGTCTATGAAATTTATGTAGCAACTTTGGCTGTACTCTAGTATCTTTTCTTTTAGCTGTCTTAAGGTGAATAGTTGATCAATTGTGCTTCGTCCTGGTCTGAAACCGGCTTGTTATTCGCCTAGTGCCATTTCTACATATGGCTTAATTTGTTTTTGGAGTACTTTCGTAAAATCCTTACTTGGAATACTGAGGAGACTAATGCTTCTGTAATTATTGCATTCTGTTTTATCTCCTTTTTTTGTATATAGGAGTTATGACTGATTTGGTCCAATCAGTAGGCACTGCTTCGTTTTTTGTAGATCCTTTCAAATGTTTTTAATGGCTCCAAAAGTTGTTCCTTTCCTGCTTTTAAGAATTCTGCATGTATTTGATCAATGCCAGGTGCTTTTCTAGCTTTGAGTTTTTCTATGCTGTGTGCTATTATTTCTTTGGTAAAGATCCCATATATTCCAGCATACAAGTCGACCTGGTGTATAAGTCGATATTGGAATTTTTTGAGTTTCAGTTTTTATAGTATACTCGTCGTATAAGTCGACTTGAAAAATTTCTTTCTTGTATTGACTAGTTGACCAATAGTGAACTAAAGTGCAATGGCTCCTTTTAAAAGAATGAAATATGATGTGAGTTCTAAGTGCAAAGTGATTAAATTTGCAAAAGAAAATACTGTGTTGCTGCACGTCAGTTTGGAGCAAACGAAAAACTAGTTCACGATTGGAGAAAAAATGAAACTTTTATAATGAAAATGCCAAAAAATAAGCGCATTACGGAAAAGAATTTTGTAAATAAATAATTATATAACATGTAAATAATTTTTTCTGTAAATAAATTTGATATAAGTTGAAATATTTTTACTTATTTACCCTTTTTGTATATTGCTAATAAATTTAACAGAGTATGATACGTACTAGTTTTTTCTTGTAAAGGAATCAATTTTTGACCCGGCATATAAGTTGACCTAAAAAATTTAGTACTTTTTTTTTTTTTCATTGCTGAAAAGTCGACTTATACGCCGGAATATACAGTATTTGTTTCCTCTTCCATTTCAGTGGCTGTAATCGTAATATCCTGGGAGCTGTTTTTATTATATAAATCTTTGAAGTATTCTTCCCTTCTCACCATTCTTTTTGTTTTACTTTCAATTAGTTATCCCTCTTGGTTTTTGATCATTATAATTTTTGTTGTCTGTGTCTTACTAATTTGGTTTATTTGTTTATATAATCCATGAAGGTTATTTTCTTTTGATAGCTTTTCTGCCATTTTGCATTTTTCTTCTAACCAGTTATTCTAGTCTCTTTTAACTAGTTTTCTAATTTCTCTGGTTAATCTGTTATAGTTCTGTTTTAGTTTCATGCTTTTCCTTTGATCACTTAACCTTTTTACTTCATTCGAGATCTAATCCTTTTAACTCTCTCTTTCTGTGTAACCTATTGTTTTTTTCTGCCGAATTTAATATTATTTCCTTTAATTTGCACCAATGTTCTTCGATGTTTATATTCTGTTTTGGTAGTTCCTTCAGGTTTTTATCTAGTTGTAGTTGATATTTTCTTAGAATATTGTTGTCTTGTGGTTTTTTTTTTTTGACTCTAGTGCTTCCAGATTTTAACTTTATTCTTAGGTTTGCTAATACTAGCTTATGGTCTGATCCACAATCTGCAGAGAAGGATCTGCAGTTTAGGATACTTGATTTCCATCTTTGGTTTACAGTAATATAGTCTATCATATTCTTGGTTTGTCTGTCTGGTGATATCCATGTCCATTTTCTTTGGGGTTTTGGATGTTTAAAGAGAGTGTTGGTTATTGTTAGTCTATTATTTTAGCAGTCTTTCGCCATGTTCATTGCTTTCTCCATACTCGAACTTTCCAATTACTCTTGGCCAGGTAGCCAAGTCTTGGCCTATTTTTGCATTTTAAGTCCCCCATTACAATTAGGAGATCTTGACTCGATGTCTGCTGTACTGCTTTTTGCAATTCTATATAGAACTCCTCAATGTCTTCTTCTGATGATGTTGAAGTTGGTGAGTATACTTGAATAATAGTTAGTGATCCGATTGATGTTTTAAATCTTGCTTTAATTATCCTAGGTGAGAGAGGATTGTAAGACAATAGAGAGTTTGAGCCTTTGGTTTTAATATAAGTGCTACTCCTCCTTAGTGTTTGTTGTCCTCCCTGCCTGAAGTTAAGATTTTGTACTGTCCATGGTGTTCTCCTTTTCCAGTCCATCTGGTTTCTCAGAGTCCAATCACTTCCCATCGGTAGTTGTTTAATTCATGCAGTAGTATTTCCATTGCTCTTTCCTGGTGAAGAGTTCTTACATTTCATGTTCCTATTCTTGTTATCTTTTTCCTGTCTATTAGGTGATGTTTTGTTCCAATAGCATATTTTTTGCCTTCACTATCTTAGTTCCCTACTAGTGGGCGTGACCCTTGTTTCACTGGGCGACGGTCGAGCTGGCATGTATCTTTAGGTTGGTTAGAGTTCATTCGGTTTCAATTGTTAGGTTTTTCTCAAGTGTTCAGCCTCTTTTTTTTTAGTTGATAGTGGAAACTACAGTTTGAGAGGAAAGAGTCACCCCTCGCCCTCGAGTTGCTCTAATAGCACTGGAGGGGAAGGAGTAAGAAGTAAGAGAGAATAGAGGGAAAGGAGAGTAGAAGACCAGTCTCCAGATATGATATACCAAGTGTATATTGTATGAAGTAAGATTAGGTCTAGCTTGGGTATCTCATGTTTGCCATGCCCATATTTACCCCTGAGTTAAATCATTACAGCAGGATATCACTGGACCACAAAGAATAGGTTATAAAATTTTCAGGCAACTACAAACAACAGAAAATGACCAATTAAGAAATAATCTAATTTCCAAAGCAGATTGGATAGAACACTATAAAACATTGTCGAATGAAAAACCAGAAATACAAAACAATGACAAAACTCACAAAATCAAATATATCAATACACAGGAAAGTACAGAAGAAATAGCAATGGAAGAATTAGAAAAAGAATTTAAAACTCAAGAAATAGAAAAAGCCCAGGACTGGATGGAATATGCATTGAGCTCTTTAAATATGCAGACAATAGCTTAAAAGAAAACCTACTTAAACTCTTCAATAATATCTGGAAATAACAAAAGATCTCAAAAGAATGGGAAACTGAGCAGTAATAAATGTTCATAAAATAACAGTATCTAAACTAAATGAAAAATTTTAAAGAACAGACTAATTTAATATACCGAAAATTATTTATTAGAAGAACAGTGTGGTTTTCTTTTAAGCTGTTTAATCTGTCCACTTTACTTCTGTTTATTGACTACAAAAAGGTGTATGATAACTTGAACAGCAATCAACACTGGAAAATGTTACAAGATGATAAATTATAAAATACCTCCTCAATTAATTAATGCAATAAGTCTATCTAGAGAAACAAAAATTTGCAGATGGAATATTATCAGAACCTGTAACTATAAATAAAGGAGTAAGAAAAGATTGTGGATTATCCCCGATCTTATTCAACATTTATATAAACAGAATCCAAAAAGAATAGAAAACAACTGTGAAAGATGGAGTTAAACTAACAAATAATATACAGCTAAATATAATACTTTATGCAGATGATCAAATACTAATTTCAAATTCAGAAAAACAAAAAAATTGCAATATCAACATAAGAACCCTGAATGGCAAAGAAATGGAGCTAACTGAGGAATTAGATAAGTACCAGATCGACATAATAGGGGTGACTGAAACAAAAAAAGACAAAAACTGGTCAGCTCTTTCTGAGCAATTAATACAAAATGCTATATCCAGGCAATGACAATCAAGGAAAAGGAGGAGTAACCATAGTAGTCAACACTAATGTTGAATGTAATGGGGAACTGGACAATGAGACTTGTTTGTGTCTATGGTCCCACAGAAGATTCTCCTAAGGTAGAAGTGGAGGAATTTTTTGAGGCTTTAGAAAAAGCAACTGACACAATGAAAAAGGAAAAGTTGGTCCTTGTTGGGGATCTAAATAGCAGAGTAGGAAATGATTGTCAGACATACAAAAAACTTTTCGAAAAATTTGGAGAAAAGAGCAAAGCTAATAATAATGGCAAATACTTGTTGGATTTCTGCTCAGGACATGGACTGGTTGTTACTAACAAGATGTTTCAACACAAAAATGTGCACAAATTCACATGGAGAGAAGAGGCAAGGAATAAGAAAAATCTCATTGACTATGTTATTGTTGATAGTGATGTTTTTTCCCTGGTACAGGATGCCAGAGTGTACAGAGGATTTGAAATTGGAAGTGATCACTATTTAGTTTTGAGCAGGATAAAATTGAATTTCATATTGAAAAGAATGAAATGTAAGAAAGTTTTAAAGTGAATAAAAGTTGAGCAGCTCTCAGATGTCAACTGTAGACTAAAATACACAAAGATTATTGAAGAAAAAATAAGAGTTTGAGAACAGGAACCAAACCTTGGAGATTCAGTGGCAAGCTCTGAAGAAAACATTGAGTGATTCTGTTAGAGAGGCATGTGCTGAGGTCTGCAAGGATATAAAAATCTGAACTCCCTATGGACACAGGAAGTTAAAGAGGCAGTGAAGGAAAAGAAGAACGCATATCAAAAGTTCCTAGCAAATGAGTCAGCTTGTGCTCTTAGAGAATACAGAGACAAATGTAAGAAAGCTAAACACTGTATAAAATTGGATAAACAAAAGTCATGAGAAGATTTTGGTAAGAACAAAGAAAATAAATATCACGAAGTGGCAAGATATTCTGGAGGTTATTGAAGAAGCTTAGGAATGGAGGAAAGAGTGCTGTAAAAGGAATTAGAGATGATAAAGGTGATATGAAAACTGGAGAAAAAATATCCTATAAGTATGGAGTAAATACTTCGAAAAATTGCTAAATGAAACTAGCAGTGATGACAGCACAGTGATTAAAAAAAAAAAAAAAACTTACAGGCATGCAGTCAGGAATACATATCCATACTTGAAGTAGAAAAGCCACCAAGGGTCAGGGTGTACTTAAGGGTCAAAGCTGTATAAATGAGAGGAGACCTCCACATAGCCTTTAAAGGAATGCGGAGAACCGACCAGGTCTTCTGACCTAATGTCCAATCCTCACCTTCTCATAGTGTACCCTGTTAGGTATCTACCTGGATACTGAACGGACGAGGATGGACTGGCAATTTGGAATTTAGCCGACCAAATTGTATTCCTATTGGTTAAGCCAAAATACAAAATGATGGTACAACATGACAAAATTTCATGCCGGCTGGGGCATCGCCCGGTTAAACAAGGCCTCTGTTGTTTTCGCCAGGGAACCAGAGCGAACAGCGGAAAGTCAGCTACTGGAACAAATCTGAAAACACACCCAAACTCAACATCACCAGAGTTAAAGATCAGTACTATCAACATAAGAAGCCTGAATGGCAAAGAAATGGAGCCAGCTGAGGAATTAGATAAATACCAGAGAGACATAAGGGTGACTGAAACAAAAAAGACAAACTGGTTAGAACTTTCTGAGCAATAAATACAAAATGTTATATTCAGGCAATGACAATCAAGGAAAAGGAGTCGCCATAGTAATCAACACAAAATACGAGGCTAATCTCCTTGAATGGCAGGCAGTCTCAAGTAGAGTGATGTGGGCAAATATCAGAATGGAGAATTGGACAATGAGACTTATTTGTGCCTATGGTTCTACTAAGGTACAAGTTGAGGAATTTTTTGAGGCTCTAGAGAAAGCTACTGACACAATGAAAAAGGAAAAGTTGGTCCTTGTTGGGGATCTAAATAGAAGAGTAGGAAGTGATTGTCAGACATACAAAAATATTTTGGGAAAATTTGGAGAAAAGAACAAAGCTAATAATAATGGCAAATAACTGTTGGATTTCTGCTCAGGACATGGACTGGTTATTACTAACACCATGTTCCAACATAAAAATGTGTGCAAATTCACATGGAGAGAAGAGGCTAGGAAAAAGAAAAGTCATATTGACTGTTATTGTTGATAGTGATGTTTTCTCCCTGGTGCAGGACATCAGAGTGTACAGAGGATTTGAAATTGGAAGTGATCACTATTTAGTCTTGAGCAGGGTAAAATTGAATTTCATATTGAAAAGAATGACATGTAAGAAAGTTTTAAAGCGAATAAAAGTTTAGCAGCTCTCAGGTGTGAACTGTAGACTAAAACACACAAAGATTATTGAAGGAAAAATGAAAGAGTTTGAGAACAGCAAACCTTGGAGATTCAATGGCAAGCCTTGAAGAAAACCCTGATTGATTCAGCTAGAGAGGCATGTGGTGAAATTGTCTGCAAGGATAGAAAAATTAGAACTCCATATTGGACACAGGAAGTTGAAGAGGCAGTGAAGGAAAAGAAGAAAGCATATCAAAAGTTCCTAGCAAATAAGTCAGCTTATGCTCTTAAAGAATACAGAGACAAATGTAAGAAAGCTAAATACTGTAAAACTAGCTAAACAAAAGTCATGGGATGACTTTGGCAAGAATATAGAAAATAAATATCAAGAAGGTAGCAAAATATTCCGGAGTTGTTGAAGCTCAGAAATGGAGGAAAGAGTGCTGTAAAAGGAATTAGAGATGATATAGGTGACTTGAAAACAGGAGAAAAAGATATCCTTGAAGTATGGAGTAATTACTTTGAAAATTTGCTAAATGAAACAAGCAATGATGACAGCACAGTGATTAAAAAAAAAAAAAAAAACTTACAGGCATGCAGTCAGGAATACATATCCATACTTGAAGTAGAAAAAGCCATCAAAGGCTTGAAATGTGGAAAGGCAGCAGGAATAGATGATATTCGATCAGAAATGCTGAAATATGGTGGTATAAGAGTCTTACAGTGGCTGCATTGCATAGTTCAGAATGCCTGGATGGAGGTACGAATTCCCAATGATTGGAGTAGAGCTCTCATAGTACCTATATATAAAAAGGGAAATAAAACTGAATGTGTGAATTACAGAGGTATATCTCTATTGAGTGTTCCTGGTAGATATATGCAAGTATGAATGATATAATCACGTAATCACAAGAAAGATATTTATTTAACCAAATATTTCGGTCTGGAAATAGCAGACCATCGTCGGTGGTATTACAAGAACAGTTTAAAAAATATACAAGCTAGAATACTAACAATAGATCGTTGAAATTAGAACATGCCGCGTGATGTTATATCACTAAGTATGAAACGAAATATTTTGAAGTAGAAACATGATTGAATTTGCTATTAAAAAAAAAAAAAAAAAAAAAAAAAAAAAAAAAAAAAAAAAAATTAATGGGTAATCTTGATTAGGCTTTCCCAGATTTTTGATATAGATATGCAGTCATTACGATTCAGGTTGGGATGATGGAGCAAGGCCTCCACGCTTTCCTTGAACAAACGTTCGAACCTATAACGGGATCTATGTAAGAGGCGCGTTTTGGACCAAAGGATGCTGTGGTCAGTTTCAATCCCGTGTTGAGCCAAACCAGACTTTTCAGGTTTATTGTGAAGAATGGATGATTGATGTTCTTGGATTCTTTTTTCAAGAGAACGTCCAGTCTGTCCAAAGTAAGAGAGATCACAGTTGCAAGGAATTTGATAAACTCCAGGAAGAGATAAAGTTGAGCGTTTGTCTTTAGGAGAAGGAAATTGAGAAGACAATTTGTTAATAGGAGAATACGTAGCTGTTAAATCATATTTCTTCAAAATTCTTGCGATAGGTTCAGAAATACCGGAGATATAAGGAATAGGTACTCGTAAAAATTAGTCTGGTTTGGCTCAACACGGGATTGAAACTGACCACAGCATCCTTTGGTCCAAAACGCGCCTCTTACATAGATCCCGTTATAGGTTCGAACGTTTGTTCAAGGAAAGCGTGGAGGCCTTGCTCCATCATCCCAACCTGAATCGTAATGACTGCATATCTATATCAAAAATCTGGGAAAGCCTAATCAAGATTACCCATTAAATTTTTTTTTTTTTTTTTTTTTTTTTTTTTTTTTTTTTTAATAGCAAATTCAATCATGTTTCTACTTCAAAATATTTCGTTTCATACTTAGTGATATAACATCACGCGGCATGTTCTAATTTCAACGATCTATTGTTAGTATTCTAGCTTGTATATTTTTTAAACTGTTCTTGTAATACCACCGACGATGGTCTGCTATTTCCAGACCGAAATATTTGGTTAAATAAATATCTTTCTTGTGATTACGTGATTATATCATTCAGTCTTATGTCGCAAGTATCCTTAAAACAACAAATTCTTATCCTTCACGGGGAAAATGCTACCAAAATAACTGGTAAATTAGGAAAACTTTCAGTTATACAAGGTAGGTTACGAGCAAAGATTAATTTCTTAAAAAAGTGCCGCGACAACAAGATTATTCCCAATTTCGCTAAGATTAAAGAAACAATAAAATCTCCTGGAGCTCATAATATTTACCGGAACACAAGTTTATCTCTAATCCGTAATCAACTTAAAGCTGCTAAACGTGATCTTGCTATTCACAGTCATCAGACTTCTGATTTACGCACCTATATATCCACAAATTTGGATCCACATCTTTCTCACATAGTTCTAAATGTAGCTAAACGTTCTACTCAACGTGCTTATAATAAACTAAGTCAACATCTTAACCGTAAATATGAGGCTCTTTCGTCTAAACAATCCAAGCCATTCATAACTCCAGATAATTGGATTGTAAATATATCCGGACGTCCTTTGACTAAAAGCGAAACCCTCATCCTTTCAAAAGGACATGATTTTTCTATTGTTCCAAATAAAATACCATATCTAGATTTCCTAGTTAACATTGAAAGGAATCTTAATCATCTAACCAGCGATAAAGCTAATGCTCTTCGCCTAGAAGTCGCTTCTTCTCTACTTAAGGCTAAACTTCCTCCTTCTAACATATCTCCTTCTGAAATGAAATCTTTACAGTCCTTGAGAAAAAATAATCACCTCATTATCACTAAAGCTGACAAGGGAAAAGCAACAGTAGTTATGGACTCAGTAAATTACAGAAGAAAACTTTCTCTTTTGCTTCGAGATCGCTCCACATATCAAGAAATTGATTATAATCCAACCAACAGACAACTAAAGAAATTAAATTCTCTCCTTGATGAAGTCATCAGTTTGGATAAAGACACAATTGAAAGACTTAAAACTCATTTTGCAAGACCTCCTAGATTTTATGGCCTTCCAAAAATCCATAAGATTGACTATCCTCTTCGTCCAATAGTAGATTGCATTGATTCTCCTACTTACCGTATAGCCAAATATCTAGCTAAATTACTGAAATCTTACATTGGCAACTCGAGTTCTTTTTTAAAAAACTCCTCAGATTTCTTAGAAAAATTAAAAGATGTCTCATTACAACCTACAGATCTTATGGTTAGTTTTGATATAGAATCTTTATACACCAATGTACCTCTTAAGGAAACTTTAAAACTACTTGCTGACATCTTTCCTCAAGATATTATAAAACTATTCGATTTCGTTATACATTCTGGTTATTTCATATGTCAAAACAAATTTTATAGCCAAGTAGAAGGAACAGCCATGGGAAGTCCTCTTTCTCCAGCTTTAGCCAACTTTTATTTGGAACATTTAGAAAAAGTCCTCTTCACATCTAGTTTCCCTCTACCATCTTTTTGGGTAAGATATATAGATGACATATTTGCTATTTGGCCTCACAGTAAAAACACTTTATCTTCCTTTTTAAACAGTATTAATTCCTTACATCATCGCATAAAGTTTACTATGGAATTAGAAGAAAACAACCAGTTATCTTTTTTAGACGTTCTCCTCATCCGATCATCTTCAAATATTCTTACAACTACAGTATACAGGAAACCAACATTCACAGGTCGTTATATTCTGAAAGAATCAGCCCATCATCCATGTCATAAAACAGGAATTATAAAATGTCTCATCAAAAGAGCCAAAACTAATTGTTCTACTTTTGATTATCTACAGAAAGAACTTTCTACTATCCAGCAACACATGAAACTCAATGGCTTTTCTGAAAAAAGTATTCAACGTCTTCTTACATCTTATAATCCTCCACAAAACAACAAAGATTCAATACGTCGAGTACCTATTCCTTATATCTCCGGTATTTCAGAACCTATCGCAAGAATTTTGAAGAAATATGATTTAACAGCTACGTATTCTCCTATTAACAAATTGTCTTCTCAATTTCCTTCTCCTAAAGACAAACGCTCAACTTTATCTCTTCCTGGAGTTTATCAAATTCCTTGCAACTGTGATCTCTCTTACTTTGGACAGACTGGACGTTCTCTTGAAAAAAGAATCCAAGAACATCAATCATCCATTCTTCACAATAAACCTGAAAAGTCTGGTTTGGCTCAACACGGGATTGAAACTGACCACAGCATCCTTTGGTCCAAAACGCGCCTCTTACATAGATCCCGTTATAGGTTCGAACGTTTGTTCAAGGAAAGCGTGGAGGCCTTGCTCCATCATCCCAACCTGAATCGTAATGACTGCATATCTATATCAAAAATCTGGGAAAGCCTAATCAAGATTACCCATTAATTTTTTTTTTTTTTTTTTTTTTTTTTTTTTTTTTTTTTTTTTTAATAGCAAATTCAATCATGTTTCTACTTCAAAATATTTCGTTTCATACTTAGTGATATAACATCACGCGGCATGTTCTAATTTCAACGATCTATTGTTAGTATTCTAGCTTGTATATTTTTTAAACTGTTCTTGTAATACCACCGACGATGGTCTGCTATTTCCAGACCGAAATATTTGGTTAAATAAATATCTTTCTTGTGATTACGTGATTATATCATTCAGTCTTATGTCGCAAGTATCCTTAAAACAACAAATATGCAAGTATACTTGAGAAACGGTTGAGAAGAATTGTGGTAGAACAAGCTGGATTCAGGTCAAATAGAGGTTGTCAGGATCAGATCTTCACTTTACGACAGATAGTGGAGAAATCATGGGAATATAACGAAGATCTGTATTTAAGTTTTGTCGATTTGGAAAAGGCATATGACATGGTGCCAAGAGAGAAGCTATTCAATACGCTACAGTTATATAATGTCAATGGGGCATTATATCAAGCAATACTTAGTCTGTATTTGAGTTGTAAGTCAGCAGTTAGAATTGAAGTACAAGAAGATGGTTCAATGTTAAATCTGGTGTGAGACAAGCATGTACATTAACCTCTCTGTTATTCATTATTTATATGGATCACATTATGAAGGAAAGTGGTATTAAACATATCAAAATTGAAGATGTTAAAGTCAGCTCTTTGCTTTATGCAGACAATGTTATACTTCTAAATAAATCTGCTACAAGTCTGCAAGATTCTCTGAATAAATTGAATAGCTGTTGTAATAGATATGGTATGAAGGTCATCAATAAAAACACAAAGACAATGAAAATAGTCAGAATCATTGAAAATGTCAACTGTGCTGTGAATGGAGAACCTGTGGAACAAGTAAAACATTTCCACTACTTAGGCATGATTTTTAGTGAAGATGGTAAATTAAATATGGAAATAGACAACAGAATCAACAAATTTGGTATGGTAAGAAGTCAATTGAATAAATTCATATGGAATAAGAGAGAAATTAGTCGGAACACTAAATTAGCTGTATACAAGACAGTGTTCAAACCAGTTTTAACTTATGGATCTGAGAGCTGCGTCAGAAGTAAAGCACTTGACCAAAGACTAGAGACCGCAGATATGAGAGTCCTGAGAAAGATTAGAGGTGTGAACAGATGGCAATATCATTAAGAATGAGGATATTAGGAAAGAACTTGACATTGTCAGCATCCATGAATGCATTAGCAGAGGTTATCTCAGGTGGTTTGGCCATTTAAACAGAATGGGCCAGGAAAGATTGGCAAAACAAGTGTTCTCTGCCAGGTTGGCAGGAAAACGACCCAGAGGAAGACCAATATATAGGTGGATTGATATGGTACAAAGTGCCTTAAGGACAGAAATATAAGATCTGATAATGTTGGAGTCTTGACAAGTAACACTGATTTGGAGGAAAATCGTAGATAGTACATTAGTAATAATGTAAATTTTTTATGTAGTACTATCATATCCTGTACACCCCTTGAAGGTACATGGCAGGAATTTGATGATGTCTGAAATGTGGAAAGGCAGCTGGAGTAGTGATATTAGACCAGAAATGCTCAAGTATGGAGGTATGAAAGTTTCACAGTGGCTACACTGCATAGTTCAGAGGGCCTAGACCGAAGGACGAATTTCAGATGATTGGAGTAGAGCTCTCATAGTACCCACATATAAAAAGGGAAATAAAACTGATTGTGAGAATTACAGAGGTATTTCTCTACTGAGTGTTTCTGGTAAGATTTATGCCAGTTTACTTGAGAAGAAATGGTTTAGAAGGATTGTGGAAGAGAAGCTTGGTGAGGAACAAGCTGGATTCAGGCCAAATAGAGGCTGTCAGGATCAGATATTCACTTTACGACAAATAGTTGAAAAGTCATGGGAATATAACAAAGATCTGTATTTAAGTTTTGTAGATCTGGGAAAAGCATATGGCAAGGTGTCAAGAGAGAAGCTATTCAAAACGCTACAGTTGTGTGGTGTCAGTGGATCATTATATCAAGCAATACTTAGTCTTTATTTGAGTTGTAAGTCAGCAGTTAGAATTGAAAGAAGTACAGGGAGATGGTTTAATATCAAATCTGGTGTTCAGACTAGGATGTACATTATCATCTCTGTTATTCATTATCTATATGGATTACATTATGCAGGAAAGTTGTATTAAACCTGATATCAAAATTGGAGATGTTAATGTCAGCTCCTTGCTTTATGTGGATGATGTTATACTTTTAAATAAATCCACTACAAGTCTGCAAGATTCCCAGACTAAATTGAATAACTGTTGTGATAGGTATGGTATGAAAGTCAGCAATAACAAGACAAAGATAATGAAAATAGGTAGAATTGTTGAAAATGTCAAGTGTGTTGTGAATGGGGAACCTGTGGAACAAGTAAAACATTTCAGCTACTTAGGCACGGTTTTTAGTGAAGATGGTAAATTAAATATGGAAATAGACAACAGAATCAACAAAGCTGGTATGATAGGAAGTCAACTGAATAAATTTATATGGAATAAGAGAGAAATTAGTCAAAACACTAAATTAGCTGTATATACAAGACAATTTTAACTTATGGATCAGAAGTAAAACACTTGATCAGAAACTGAAGACCGTAGATATGATAGTCCTGAGAAAGATTAGGAGCATGAACAGATGGCATCAATGGCAATATCATATTCAAAACGAGGATATTAGGAAAGAACTTGATATTGTTCAGCATCCAGGAATGTGTTAGCAGAGCTAATCTCATGTGGTATGGTCACTTAAATAGAATGGGCGAGGAAAGATTAGCTAAACAAGTGTTCTGCCATTTGGCAGGAAAAAGTCCCAGAGGAAGACCAAGATATAGGTGGATTGATACGGATAAAAGTGCCTTAAAAGATAGATATATAAATATAAGGTCTGAAGATGTTGTTGCTTTGACAGGTAACAGATTGATTTGGCAAAAAATTGTAGGTAGGAAGTTAGTAATGATGTAAATTTTTCATGTGGTACTATCATATCCTCTACACCCCTTGAGGGTAAATGTGAGGAATTTGATGATGAACAAAAAATTGCAACTAATCATCTAAATAAAATTGCAAAAAAATTAAAAATGAACATCTCTAAAACCAAAGTTATGGCAATGTGTGGAAACTCCTTTCAAAAAGTCAAAATTATGCTTAACAACAAAATGATAGAACACATTGCAGAATTCAAATACTTGGAAAATATCATCTCATAGTACAATACTGATTCACAATCGGAATCAAGAATCTGACAAATTTACATTAGAATGAATGCCATAATTAAAAGAAATTTTGCAAAACAAATGCCTAAAGAAACTCGATTAATATTACATAACATGTCCTCTAAACCATCTCTCAAATTTAATAGTGAAACTTGGATTCTAAAACAAAAAAACCAAGACTACACAAAGCAGCACAGATGAAGTTTCTAAGACCTCTCCTCGGACTCACTAGGTTTGATAAAAAGAAAAACATAGAAATAAGAGAACGATTAGATACGAAAAAAAAAAAAAAAAAATCCTACAAGAAATAGAAGAATATAAGGAAAATTGGCTACACTACATAGAAAAGATGAATAATAAGATTCCCAAATTAGCATATAAATATAAACCTACAGAAAGAAGAGACCGCAGACATCCAAGATTAAGGTGGAAAGATCAACTTCATCTACAGTGTAGGAACAGGACATAAAAGCCTATACTTTAATTGCTCAGATGACAACAAATTAATTAGCTTTAACCCTTTAACTGCTACGGTCGTGTTAACTCGAGCTCGGGAAAAAATGGCGACCTTGCTATGAGCTAGTTAACTTATTTGATCTTTCAATTTGTAATACTCATTTAATTTAGTTTGTGAAAGCATTTGAATTGAGCAAGGTTATAGTGCCATCTCTTAGGATTAGAAGGAACTAATTTTCAAGCTTCTGTCTGCTTTAACAGGAGCCATGTGATCACGTGATGCAGTGATTCCGAGGTTAGTAAAAATGGCTTCGACAAGCATACAGCAGCGTTCTCTTACTGAGGCAGAATTAGTAGAAGTATTAGAAACTTTACCTTCCGATTTATCAGATTTCAGTGACAATGATGATATTTATTTTTTTACAAAATAGTGATAGTGAAAGTTCAGATAATTAAACCACCAACACCAGTGCATCTGTGAAAAAGAAATCGTACTGATGCGATACAAATTTTTGTCCAACAGTTCACCAATTCAATAATGATAATTCAGGTATTTCAGCAATTATAGATGATGGTTCAACTGTTTTTGATTTTTTCAAACTATTTTTCTCCCTTCATATAATGCAACATATTGCTGACAAACTAATAAATGTTATGTATTTTTGACTCCGAAACTACTACCAGCACTCCAATCTCGTTTGCAAAAATTTAAAATTACTATCCCAGAGGAATTATATTTTTTGAATCATAATGCTTATGGCTAGGGTAAAAAAACTAACAATAGCAGAATATTGGTCAAAGGATTCCCTCATAGCTACTCCACATTTCACAGACTACATGTCCATAATTGTAAAATATTTTATAATTTTGAAAATAATTCAGCAAGGATGGTCATACTGGTCATTTAGTATCTCGGCAGTTAAAGGGTTAAGGAAAACCAGATAAAGAAATAAATAGAACTAGGAAACAGCATTTTTGTTGCATGAGGATTATCTTTGAATTACCTGAATTTTAAGCAGGAAGCTATATAATTTGTGCATTATTTCAGCATCACCTGAAATAATCCAGTCTCACCAGATAACTAGAAAACAGGAAGACAAGTTGCATTTGGACCAAAATGCTTCAGCAAGAGGAATGCACCACATAACACAAAAGGGATACTTATACAAATGACTGGAATAGAAAATATTGTAAAGCATAGGTATTATTTCTGAGAAAATTCCCATATTACTCTTCTTGAAACTATTACTTTTACGACTATTTTAGCCTGTTTTTTGTTTAGGAGTGTCCCTTATTTTAAATACATTGGCTTTTTTACTCAAGAAAATTTTTAGGGCATTATAAGTGTATTTTAAAGGAAAATATAGCAGAATAATTGAGGAAGAAAATTTTGTACATGCCTTGTTTAGATGCTAGGATGACTTAATCCTCCATATTTCTGCTGTAGGCTGTTTAAAAAAAAGGGGGGGGGTGTTTGCGAGGCAGGAAGAATAATTTTGAAAACCCAGTTTTTTTCTAAAATAATATATATATATATATATTTTAAAGAATAAATATTTAATGACTTTAAACCGAGATAAAATATTAAGTTTTAATGAGAATGATACAACTAGTTTCAGCCTTTTACAGCCGCCTTCAGGTATCCACTAAATGTAGAACATAATAATAAAAATTGAAGTTACAAAAAACTGAGAATTACAGGCATAAAATGCAACACATAATTGACACAAAAACGTTCTATTTTTCAGTTGTTCTATCTAACGCACTATTGTTGCATGCGTGCTTGAAAGTTCTCGTGAATGCCAGTATTGAACAACTGCAGCATGGCTATCAGGGATGTTGTAACTCAAATTGCTGTTCAAATGTTCAGGATTAAGGAGGATTTCCCTTGATTCCACGATTTTCCTCTCAAACTCATCACTGCAACGAAAAATGTTTCCGGATTTATCCCAGCAAACTGAGTGACTGTAGATCATCATGAGGATTGTTTGAGAAAAGAACAGGACTGGATAGTGCAGATGCGTGTAATCTTTTATAGGAGATGTCTCTCTTATGCTGTTCTATACAAAGTTCAATAGATTTGTTGGTCTGTCCAAAATAAGGAATATTACAATCGCACTTAACTTATATACACCTGGATATTTCAGGTTGTGATGAATAGGCTTCGGATGGCTTATAAGAGAACGTACTTTAGGGAGTGTAGTGAAAAACGTCCTGATGTTGTATTTTTTAAGGACTAGGACTTTAGCCAATTTATTGGAGACTGAACTAATGTAAGGTATTGAGATGCTACCTTTAAAATCAGTAGTTTCCGTTGTACACTGCCTAGGAGGATCAAGAAGAAATTTCTTAATCGTTTTCTCAGAATATCCATTTGTTTAAAATATACACAGTCATACTCCGAAGTTACGCGGTAGGTGGGACCAACAAAAAGCGAGCACTCGAATTTGCGTAACTCGGGGTATAATTTTGTATGTAATTTATATATATAAACATGCAAAATATTAGTTAATTGGGACCAAAGAGTTACCAAAACACCTATATTTTTTAAGAAATTTAAGAAATATAATCATAATTGTAGTTTTTCGTACATAAAAAAGAAAGTTATTTCGATGTCAATGGTTTCATAAAATCTAATAGATTCATCTGACGGCATAATGTCTTTTTCTTGTCATGCAAAATTTCTTCATAGCAAGCTAATGATTTTTTTTATTTCTTACCTTGTGGCTACGATTCGTTCCTCGTTAGAATCTACGTCCTCCAAAGTTCTTGCTGTGGATTCCTGTAGATCGAACTTCTTTACTAGCTCACAAATTTTCATTCCTCCTCCAAAATCCTTAATAATGTTGAGTTTTGTTTCCAAAGTCAATGTTTTTCTTTTCTTGCTAGTTGTAGAAGAATCGGACTTACTTCCTTTGGACGACATTATTATTTTTTATGTGATAAAAATTTTTTTTATCAAGACCATAACATTAAACAATCGCAAGGTTTGTAGACTATAAAAATTCGTGTATGAATGGAGGCCCATACTTTAGGAATAGTAAGAACGTTCATTGTGGTTTAAGTTTGGTCTGTGTAGTAGGGTTTCAGAACTTTCTTTGTATAAAAGTTCATCTTTATATAAAGAACTATGTAAAAGTTTAGACTTTTCCCAATGGATCCTATGGTTTGGATTTTCAATTCCTGTTGAGAGAAGCCAGATTTTTGCGGTTTAAAAAGATGAGTGTGGTCTTGATGTTCCGAGATGCGTTTCTGAACAGACCTACCTGTCTGTCCAAAGTAAAACAATTTGCATGAGCATGGAATTACTTTGGACAGACAGGTAGGTCTGTTCAGAAACGCATCTCAGAACATCAAGACCACACTCGTCTTTTTAAACCGCAAAAATCTGGCCTCTCTCACCAGGAATTGAAAATCCAAACCATAGGATCCATTGGGAAAAGTCTAAACTTTTACATAGATCTTTATATAAACATGAACGTTTATACAAAGAAAGTTCTGAAACCCTACTACACAGACCAAACTTAAACCGCAGCGACGTTCTTACTATTCCTGAAGGATGGGAAATTGTCATACAAAATTGTGTTAAATAATTAATATTTTTTATTTTTAACATGTTACGCACGTTTAATGAGATTCTATTGTAATCATGTGCCCTAACTGTATGTTATTCCTATTATTGTTTTAAACTGATGATGTCCTAAGATACTTAGGATGAAATATTTACAATTAAATAATTTTCACCGTGGTTAATACGTGTGTTTCTTTTAATTAAAAGAAAAACTATATTATAAGCATAGTAAGAATCTCTATAACTTAATGCTAGAAAATAAAATAAATCAGCTAATATCTTTTATTCCCTTATAGGGAGTAGGTGAGGTCTTTATACCCTGTCCAGCTTTTGGAGACTCTGTGGGCAGTTCAGTCTCCACTGGTTGCCAATCAGAGTTGGCCCATATCTATCACTAATTATAGGCAGCCACTGATGAAGATACCAGCAAACAAGTGCTGCCATCTCTTGGTTTCTAACCCTAACAGGATATGTTACTATCTGAAATAATGTGGATACTGTGGTCGATTTTCTTGAGTTTATGGGATAGAAAACCTGAGTTTCTAGGAGAGAAAAAAATATGCTTTTACATGCCAGAGATTGACTAACTCTGCAACTGGTTGAAGATGTTAGAAAATGAGTACAAAAATTTTACTAAATGCATTAAGGAAAAAATTAAAATGCACAAAGAACACAATCTCTTAACGAAATTTCTTTCTTGTATGAATGATAAAAGTGAAGAATGGAGGTTTGTTAATATAATTGGCAATACAAAGCAGAAAACATGTGAATTCCCACAGGGTAACGCTCTCACCGTTGTTTATGAATTATGGCACTTGTGATTTTGATTCTGTCAACAGAATATGCCACTTTCCATGGATTAAGAATGAAGATGAGGTAAAGAGAGTATAGTAATAGGATTTAAAAAAAAGGGGGGAGAAAATAGGATATGATCACATAATGTCGAAAATCTATATATAATTATTAATAATAATCTATATAGATTTAGTAGAGTTTAATTATAATTAAACAAAGTTCTTTACACGTATTATTAAGAAATGTTTTGAACATGGGAAATTTATAGAACACTTCAAGGTTGCTTCAGTTCTTCTGTTATTTAATGGAGATAATAGAAATGAAATCTCAAAAAAATGAACTAGCTACCTAAATTCCACTTCCTTATACACACCTAATCAGTATGGGTTCAGATTTGGATTCAATATGGGAAAATTCATTTTTGGAGTTCCATGAAATAGTTTATAGATAGAGGAATATATACAGCAGCCATTTTTCTTCAAATATCTAAAGAATTTGACTGTACATCATGATTGACTCCTCCTAGAACTGTCTAGATAAATATCAGCCGTGATATGTAGAAACTAAGTGGTTTGCAATATCAGCCTTAAAATTAATAATGATAAAACTGAATATATATACTTCACTTTGATAGATAAGCTAGATCAATGGTTTCTCAATCTTTTATGCATTGCGTACCCCCTCTCCCCCCGAAATGTGTATGTAACTGGCTTACCCATTGTATAGATAGATAAAACTATAGTTATAGTATAACACTGGGAATAATATATACACACACACACATTAAATTTTGTATTCATAAATTACATATATCGATAAACACTTTAGAAACACGTTTGTTTAACTTCACAGTAAAATGAAACTAAAAATAACTTTTTTTAAGTACAGCAAGTGAAAAAATCACAACAAATACATAGAACAGTAAGAAGGCACATTCACTGACTTAGAATGGATGTTATGACTGGGCAATCAGCTCTTCGGCTAGGTTTGGCTCTCAGGTATGGAAGGGGAGGGAGGATCGACAAACGTGTATAGACATGAACTACAGTGCCACGCTTCGTCACTTAGTTCTCAGAAATTAATCAGTATTAGCGACTTTTGAGCTGACTCGAAATTTACCCCGAAAAATTTCACCATGTACCCCCCAAGGGGTATGCATACCACAGGTTGAGAACCCCTAAGCTAGATCATAATATATATCCAATAAAATGCTATACCATGGCATGGCATGGCATGGCATGAAATGAAATGTAATGATATCGAAAATTGACTGTAGCTCATTCAGAAAAAAACAATTGTGTATTTATGCCTCAATATCAACAACAATCTGAAATGGAATTTCCTTATCTCATTTTTAACAAATAAGTTGAGGTTGGTTTGTAATTAGCAGGATACATTGTTTAAAAATTTGTTAATGCAGCATTTTTAAGATTCTTATACTATTCTTGGGTAAATTCTTCATTGCAATATCTTGATCACATGTTAGGGTGGACATTACTACAGCAGTCTGCTTCCTTTTGATATGAATACAAATTAGAATAATTAGAGCTATATTCATTACCAAGTTTTTGCATATTCTAGTGAACTGTTTGCCATTACAGAAACTGTCTTTATAATAGTGTATATTATATGTAGAAAATAACATTGTAAATTTTTCTGTACATAATGTAGGCATGTGGTTTATGCTGTGGCTGGAACTTGCTGTGAATTCCTAAGGCAAAAATTTTTCATAAATCTTTTGATTACATAGCAACAAGCAGCTATAAACTGCCAAAGGAAATGGTCATTAACATTAGAATATGATTTTAGAAAAAGATTGAGACTACCTTATGGGTCTAAATAATGTTGACCTTTTATTTTAAATGTATATCATAAATCATTATAACAGTTATATGTCAAGTATGTTATGTTAGCCCTCACAGATAGTAATTTCATTTTCTATCGAGTTTCACCTGCATTTATATTCTAGTAACTAGTATAGCTATGGCCCTTGGTTCTACATATTGTGCAGTTCCTTTTTCTTGTTATTATCTTAAGTTTTTTCCTTAATCTACCAGTCTTTATCACCACTTAATAGTAATTGCATTATATTAATTTTTACTATATTATATTAGCACTTCTATTACTGTAACACTTGAGTTGCGTGAATATTGTATTATCAGGGGCAAATGCTTGTCTTGAAATTCAATCTTGCTCTTGTTATCATTCAGGGAGTGAGAGGTATGATTGAAGTCTGATTAGCAGAATAATGAATTACTGACCATTTAAAACTATATATTTAGAAATGTATGTACATTTAATCATACAAATACATTTATTTGACAAATGATATTCTATCTTTTTCAATTTAGCTACTTGAATACAAATTTTACCCTATGGTTCTTCTTTATGAAATGGTGAATAACATCATCATAAAAAGTTGGTTGTAACTTAATTTTCCCAAGCAACACACACACACATTTGTAAAGGCTGGCTGAAGCTTACTGCCTTGAGCTACTTTGACTGCATATGGCCTTATGTTTAAAATGACGTAAAGGCAGCGGAAATGGCTATGTGCGCACGTGAAATCACAGTGCTGCACGAGGACCTGGAAGCTCCAACAACCAAGTAAGCCAAGGTAGCTTTGACTAGACGAGCAAGCATCAGCCTTTGATACACAACATAAAGCTCAATTATTGCCGCTCAAGCTTAAGACGTCTTCTGTCTACAAAACTAAAAGCCTAAATGGAATGCTTATAAATGCATCCATTTATTAACAAATAAATATTACTTCTTTCTCAAGTAATGAGCTTGCGCAGCAAGCATGGAGAATTTGCCCCTGTGTATTATAATTTTTACTGCTACTACTTCAGTCTTAAATTTAAAAAAAAAAAAAAAAAAAAAAAAATTAAAATCCCCCCCCTTCCTCTCAGAATGCTTTATAGGGAAGGTTTCCACAATTTTCAGTTGTATTATCATTTTTATAAATCAACATTAGCATAATTCTGAGATGTATGCTAATCTGAGATTCAACCTGGATCAAAGCTTTGGATTATGCGGTGTGGCCAATGTAAAACTTTCATCTGTTGTTGATGTTTAGTTATACATTTGTGATCATATATCATCTATGCCATCATCCTTCCTGCACTTCAGTTTTCTAATGGCTTTTTCTGCTTCCAGTGCTGAAAAAAATTCACAATTGTATTTCACCTTAGTATTTACTATCATGGTTTGGTCATCACTGCATTAATAATTTTTCAGACTAAATTATTTGAGGTATCTAGAGTATCCTTATCTTTAGTCTGATCTTTGATTATTTTTGTGGTACTATTTATAAGCATTATTAGTAGCCTCCAAAATACTTTTTCTACTTTTGTAATATTTAGATATTTTCCTGATTTTGCTTATTAATTTGGCCACACAGTGCTTTTTTTTTTTCTACATTTTTCTGACATCACATTCACATTGATTTATTAAGCAGTAACTTTCTATGCAATTTCTTTTCAGAGTCACTTCTTTGAATTGAGAGTAGTGGCTTGAGAGATTTCTATCCTTGAATTACATATTCCTTGTTTGTTGGAATGACTGAGTTTCTTCATAATCAAATTTCTCATATGTACCCTAAGGAGTTGTATAGTATTTATTTTTTTTACCCAAGGTACCGGAATTTTTTTTTTTTTTTAATTTATTATTTGTCAATTTTTTGTTATTTGTGTATCTGGTTCTTCAGTTTGCATCCATTTTGTTTTAAGTTTTTCAAAACTTTCATATAGGGTTTTGTTTGCATCGATATTTATTATTATCATATACAGCCCTCATGTGGCATGTAGAATATTATGGTAGTAGAACATAATTAAACTTACATTATTACCACTTGTATCTGTCCTGTGGCATTACTATAAAACAGCAAAATTACACAATAACCACAGCAATAAACATTAAGGAAAATACAAATATTTTGTGCTGAAAAATAAGTACATGATCATCAGTGTGGGGAAACAATAAGCAAATCAGAGAACAGGAATACCAGGTGAATGCAATAATTAGTTTACCAGTTAAAAATGGTTGCTGCATACTAGAAATGAATATTAAAAATAAATATTAAAAACTATTTGTGATGTTCACATAAGATGAGAATCTCTCAAACTGATGGGAGAGAAATGGAGAGGCAATCATTATGATTCAGGTTACGGGATATCTCTGCCTATCAGGAAATTAGTTATAATCCTACAAAAACATAGATTAAACAGTTAAATAACTTTCTTGATAACATTGTTAGCTGGGATCAAAATACTTTGCATAAGTTACATACTCATTTAGGAGGGACTCTTTGTTTATATGATCTACCAAAAATTCACAAAGAAAGATGTCCAGTAAGACCCATTGTAAATTGTATTGACTCCTACATACAGAATTGTTGAATTCCTTTAATATTTATTAACTGCCTGTATTGAACAATCCAGATCACTCATCAAGAATGCTACAAATTTTCTTGAAAAAAAATCAAAGCTGTTCAAATACATGAGTCAGGTATGTTAGTAAGTTTTGACATCTTTTCCCTGTTTATCAACTTTCTGATACTATTTATTTACTATATGATGATTTTCTCTTATATTGTGAAGATTTTTCAATTTGTTATATGATCAGGATATTTGAGCTAGAAAAACTATCTATAAACAGATTGAAAGTGCAGCCATGGAAAAAGAAAATGCTGGTAGTTTACCATTCTTGGATATCCTTCTTACTTGCACAGTCTCCAGTACTTTGTCAACCAGCATTTAACAGAAACCTACCTTTACTGTCAGATATGTTCATCAAAAGTCGCACCTCTCAAAAATTGCTGTTATCAAATCATTAATTATAATATAGTGCATAATGTGAGCTTCTCTCCCTCAAGCTTACAACTAAAACTTCTCACTATTAAAACTTTAATGGAATTAAATCATTACAACCTTCATCAAATTCAACAGATAATTGACTCCTACATTCCATCATCTAAGAATTCTTTGAAAAAAAGACACGGTTCCAACCCTTATATTTCTAGGATCTCTGAACCTATCGGTTAGAATCTTGAGTTTCACCTTAATCCCACATACTTTCCTATCAACAAAATTTCTCATCTGTTACCATCTGCAAAAGACATTGTCACCTCTATCTTTAGCTCTTGTTTACCATATGTCTTGTGAATGTAATTTGACATACTTTGGACAGATTGGCTGTTTTATGGGGGCAGAAAAAAAAAAAAATTAACGAACATCAGCATTACATTGAATATGTGGAACCTCAAAAGTCATTAATGAATACTATGTCATGTATTAATTAATTATTGACACTAGGCAGAGTATCCTATGGGATGAAGCTCATTTTCTCCATAGAAGCAGTTTTAAGTATTGAATGCCCTTTCAAAAATCTGTGAAGCCTTTTACATTGGCCTAGCCTAACCTGAATTGAAACAATCCCCCCCCCCCCCAAAAAAAAAAAGTTTGGGAGATTCTCATCTTATATAAACATCCAAAACAATTTTAATATTTTTAATATTAATTTTTAGCATGCTGCTTCAGCTGTTTTAATTGGTCAACCAATTGTTGTATATACAATTGGTTGACCAATTAAAACAGCAATTAAATGAAATCAAAGAATGTATTTCCATTCTTTGATTTGATTGTTTCCACACACTTGATGTACTGTTATTTTTATAACTGTATTTTTAAGGCCATTACAACATAGACTAACATAGTAACTAAAATAAATTTAATTAATACTTCAAATATTTCAGCAAAGTCAAATTGCCATCATCAAGGAACAAAATATAATAAGATATGTGCATGCAGGTGACTGAAGCATGTCAACTGAGAGTAGGCCAAAGTTCTAAACAGTGTCCCTTATGGGCTAAATTGGGCTGAAGTGTGGAGGATAAGAGCTTCCCAAATTTGGGGCAGTTTCATGCAACCAAATTTATTGAGGTTAGGGTAGTTTCTTTTATTATTTTATAAATTTATTTAAGTTAATATATTAGTCTACGCTGTAATTTCTTTAAAAATACAGTTATGAATAGCCAAACGTATAAGCTTACCACCAGACTTGCTATAATTCAAGGAGATTCCATAGCACATAAGGCCCATCATTATCGTAAACTGAACCTTTTTAGAAGGTGAATAGATTATTCCAGCAGCATTTTAAAAAGGCTAATGTCATCCCTGATTGCATTAAGTTGAAACTGCTTTCATTGAGCAAAGGCTCTCCTCATATATAGATGCACTAGCTTCACTCTTATACATGAATAGATTGGTGCTACTCTCATTCTACTTGCTGACACCGAAAGCTCATTGTGCGCTAGAAGAGGAGCTTGCCGCAGTGTTCAGCACCGTGGCAAGCGTTCAGAAATGACCTTTGGACAATCCTTTCTGAACACTTCAGTTGCCAAAGAATTTTAAAAAAAAGTATCCTCATCAACAAGTCTGCTCTCTGGTCTCAACAACCTTAGGTAAACACTGTATAAACTCATGATCCTTCACCATCAAACTGAAAGCAATTAGTGCTCTCTCTCATGGCCACAGTCATGCACTTGCACCTATGAAAATTCCTACAGGTAAATTGATTCAGATTGAATGTGGAATTCTTAGCCTTCCTACCCATATTGCTAACAGTACCAGATTGGATGTTGCCATTGTACTGGCTTAAGCAAAACCTCCAAAAAATAATCTCTCCTATAAAGAATATGAAGTGCTACTGGGTTTTAAGAAGAATAAAATAGTACTTACTAATTCATGATAATACTTAACTGTATAAACAACACCAAGAGGGAAAAAATACATTTACAAACTTGCTAGTATTTTGCTGGTTTTCTATCCAGCATCATCTGAGCGCAATAACTGTGACAGGCATACAGCACTAAACTAAGTAATTGTAGAAACAATTTAAATTGTAACTGACACCTAATATCCTTACATGGTGCCCTGGGTTTGGATAACTACAAAGTTAATTTAGAGAAATTTGGCTGTAAGGTCTTAAAATGATACTCTCCCAGGTCTTTGATAAATTAATGTAACCATACTTTTGAGGTTGGGAGAATGCTTCATACTAATGCTGATTTTAGGAATAGTGTCTCAGACCTGTAACAACTTCTGTGTAAGATTGATGTTTTTCTCTATCTGATCCTATGTGAAGGAGTATCCAGAGCAGATTGGTCTGCCAATCCTGACTTGTTGCACAGTTGATCTTGGATGTAATTTTTGTGTTTCAAGGCAGATGTTAACTGATCTACCAGTCTGTCCAAAATAGATGAAACACTGCAGATACAAGGAGTTTTATATATTTGAGGTTGTAGTCAATCTTTAGGGGAACATATGAAAGTAGCTATATGAATGAAAGGTTTGAAAGTAGTCTGGATATCATATTTGCAGAGTATATTTGGCTATTTTTTCTGATGTACCTTTTGAGTATGAGAATGGTTTTTCTGTGATTCTGTGTCTAGGGTGTAAGAGGGATGGGGATGCATGTAATATTTTATCTATTTTATATGGGCAGTAGCTATTACTTAAAAAGGTGCTGCAGGTTTTTCTGTGCTCAGTTCCAAGGGCTGGAAACAATTTAAATTGTTTTTACAATTACTTACTACTTCGTTTAGTGATGTGTGCCTGTCAGTTATCATTGTGCTCTGATGATGCTAGGTAGAAAACTAGTGAAATATTAGTGAGTTTAATAAATGAATGAGGCATACCCAGAAAGTAAGATCCAGTCAAGAATTAAACTGGTAAAGAAGGATAAAAAAAAGTCTTATATGTTAAAATACTTACCTACATTAATTTTACTTTTTCACGTAGTCACCATTGACTTCCAAGCATTTTTGGTATTGTGGCACCAGCTTCTTCATATCCACATCAAAAAAAAAAGTCTGCTGCTGGTGCATTCAACTACTGAGTCATACTGTTCTTCAGTTTCTAATCCTCTAAGTGCCAAGGAGGTAGTCACTGGGCAAGAAGTCAGGGCTATAGGGTGGGTAGTAGAAAAGTTCCCACCCAAACTTCTGAATTTGCTGGACAGTTTGAGCTTCATTGTGAACTCGCTCATTGTCATGCAGAAGTACAATCTCTGACAACAACCTTCCACGTCTTTTCTTCTGAATTGATCGCCTCGGTTTCTTCAGCATTTTCACAATACACATCAGCATTAATTGTGGTTCCCTTGCTGAAGAAAATACATAAGCAAGATCCCTTTCTAGTCCCAGAAGTCAGTGGCCATAGTTATTTTGACTGACAGTTCTTGTTTGAATTTTTTTGCTTTTGGAGATGATGAATGATTACACTCCATTCATGTACAAAATCCATGTTTCATCTCCAGTCATGATAGGAGAAACAAGTTTTGTTTTTTTTTAGCAGATTTTACTTGTTGCTGTTTATGTGTATTGGTCAGCATGCTTTGAGACCCATCTGGCACACAATTTCTTACACCCCAGCTTTTCTGTCACAGTGTCATGAATGAATGAGCATGAAACTTCTGGGAATTCATAAGAAAGTTCCATAATTGTGAAATGACAATTCTTATAAATTTTAGTGTTCACTCTTTCCACAAAAGTAACTATTGCCATACTTACTTCACTGGCCACTGCACTCTTCATTGTGAATGTTGTCCACTTCTTTAAACAAACATCATTGCCTAACTTTTACTCTCACTCATTGTGTTAGCCTGTAAACCTTACACACCCATCAGAATTTCTGTAGCACTATTGTTTTTCACCAGCAAAAACTGTATCACACCATGAACTTTGCAACTGGTTAGATTTTTTATCACAGCACTCATTATAATTTATTTGTAGAAGATAAAAAACAATAACAGGGCAAAAGTAAAATAGTCAACTTTTTGTATGCACCTTGTATTTTTCCCTCTTGGTGGTGTTTATACCATTAAGCATTATAATAAAGTTGTAAAGTGAATTTTCCAAGTATTTCTGATAGATTGGGAACTCTACAAGCTGTTATATCTGACCTTGCAGACCTTTGCTGTCCTTGCACCATAAAATCACAAATCAATCTGGTCTTGTGATGAGAAGTCTTCTGTTTCCTATATGCTCACTTATTCATGGAAAACTTGCAAAAACATTTCCTCATCTACAAACAAAAAGCCTTTGATACGGTGGATATATACAGATAACATCTTTATCATCTGGAATTAGTATTACTGAGCTGCACAATTTTCTTTTGTCTATCAACTCCTACTACCATAAAATAAAATTCACTTTGGAACTTGAAAAGGATGGAAAACTACCTTACCTTTCCTGGATGTTTGAATTTCAGAAAAACCTGAAGGAAGCTTCTCTCTTGGCATATACCCCGCCAAGTCCACCCATACACGGTTTTTACCTACATTCATTCTCTTTCCCCAATGTATTACAAAAACTAGGTATCATATATACACTAAAGAAAAGGGTGATCTCTTATAAGAGATGAAGACCAACTGAAGAAAGAATTATGTTCTCTACTCCTGCTTCCTAACCAAATCCTGACATTCTCTATATTCATGGAATTATTTTGGAATTTCCTCACATCTACAAACAAAACAGCTTTTGATAACAGATGGAAATGGAGATTCTATAGAACTTCTGTTTCCATCTTTTATATTGGTAGACTTTCTCTCAGTATCACCCAACTCCTCAAATCTCATGACATAAGAGTGGCTTTCAAGCCCATTTTGACTGAGGTTGATTATATTCGTCTAAAGACGATAATCCTTTTAACAAACATCCTGGGGTTTATAATATTCCATGTTCTTATGGCCTTCTTACATTTGGTAGAAATCTAGAAGTTTGGATATCAGATAAAAATCATATTGGAGACATCAGTATCAACAGAGAAGAGCTCGGGCTTAGCTTTTCATTTCTCCCACATACATCATAAATGGATAAGATCTATGCCTTACATAGAGGACTACTTCACTGCCTGCAACATAAAAGAATCTATGGCCATCCACTTACATTTATTATATTAATTTCCTTATTTTTTACTAAGGGATAATATGGATAGCCATTTAGAAAAAATGCAGCTATAAAATATACAAAAGTAGCTTAAAGCATCAATTATAAATATGAAACTAATTGCATACTTTACATTTTATAAGAAACTAAACAGAACTTCATCTTCCACAATACACAACACCATCTTAATGTAGAAACCATTGCTGGTCATAGAATTCAATGCCTGAAAATAATGCATCTCTTTCTTTTAAGGTTACGGTGATCAGCATTCATATTAATTAAATTAGGGAAACAAAACACGTGTTAAAAAGGTTATTTTACTGATTAATAATAAAATAACTTTACATTTCGACCCCTGTATTGAGGTCATCTTCAGAAGGATACATTCAGAAGTATAAGAACAAGCTACGTGCTGTTGCACTCTATACAAGTAAATTACATCTACGTTGCTAACTAATCTTTTTTCTTAGCCTTCCCTCTAGTGGAATAAAATAAATAAATAAAATAAAATAAAATAAAAATTACAATAAACTCTGCTAAAGTCCTCATTTACTAGGATTCTTCTGGAATTATACAGTTATATTACGATTATCTTCTGGATTTGTACAGGTTGCTATTGAATGTTCAAGGGAAAAAAAAAACCTCACTAGGTCTTGTATTGCGATTTTTCTTTGTGGTTGCTATGAAGGTTGTAGATGGGTCTTCCACATTCTTGGAATTATTAGACCATCATTTTTATTCAGATCATGTTTGGGCATTTCACATGCTTCCTTGAATTTCCGCTCGAACCAGGTTTTGGTGCGGTGTAGGGACTTGGTACCTGTGCAGTCAATTCTGTGGTATGTTTGGAGTGCGTGGCCAGAAAGGCTGTTTTTTCCAAAATGGAGGTATTTTATGTGACGTTTGTGTTCATTTCACGTGCTTCAAAATTAAGACACCCACTCAATTCTTCCAAGGATCCATGCCACACTTAGCCCACCCAGGGGTTTACAAAATAGATTGCACATGTAACATACCCAACATAGGGGAAACAGGGCAAACCATCCCAATCAGAAAGGATGAACACAAACGTCACATAAAATACCTCCATTTTGGAAAAATCAGCCTTTCTGACCACACACTCCAAACATACCACAGAATTGACTGGAAAGGTACCAATCCCTACACCGCACCAAAACCTGGTTCGAGTGGAAATTCAAGGAAGCATGTGAAATGCTCAAACATGATCTGAATAAAAATGATGGTCTAACAATTCCAAGAATGTGGAGGACCCATCTACAACCTTCATAGCAACCACAAAGAAAAATCTCAATACAAGACCTAGTGAAGTTTTTTTCCCCCCCCTTGAACATTCAATAGCAACCTGTAATCCAGAAGACAATCGTAATATAACTGTATAATTCCAGAAGAATCCTAGTACATGAGGACTTTAGCAGAGTTTATTGTAGTTTTTATTTTATATTTGTTTATTTTATTTTTTATTTTTTATTTATTTATTTTTCCCCACTAGAGGGAAGGCTAAGAAAAAAGATTAGTTAACAACGTAGATGTAATTTACTTGTATAGAGTGCAACAGCATGTAGCTTGTTCTTATACTTCTGAATGTATCCTTCTGAAGATGACCTCAATACAGGGGTCGAAATGTAAAGTTATTATTTTATTAATCAGTAAAATAATCTTTTTAACGCATGTATTTTGTTTTCCTAATTTAATTAATATGAATGAAAATAATGCAATTTTCAATGTTTGAAATCTTTAACAAAATAAACAAAGCAGCAAAAATATTTTTGGTTCTTTTATAGTTCAGAAGTAGGAAATGTCATGAAAATTTTGGAATTTCCAGGGGAATCTCTTTTACACTAATATCAAAGTTTCATTTTTGCAATTTTCACAGCGACTTTTGCAATTTTCACATCTGTGGTCTCTAGCTGTCAGTCAAATATTAATTTTATTTCTAACCCATCTTTCAGATCCATAAGTTAAAATTATGTAATCAGTAACTTAATGTTTTTGTTTGACTCTTAATTCATATGAAATTTTTAAACAGATAATAGAATAATCATTTTACAAGTTTTGTCTGTCTTCACAAAAAATTGTGCCCAAATAGCTGAATATTTTACTTCAGTAGGGTTCTACAATGAGAATAGTTTGTCATTTATTGGCGATTTTATTTTATAGTCATCACATTCCTGATAGTACTCTCATAGGAGTGTATAGCATGTTGTAATAGTACTTCATGATTAAGTCTGCATTATTACTAACATCTTATCAACAGTTTTTCTCCAAATTAGTCTTATTTGTCAGGGTTTCAACTAACATTTCTCCTCGTTTTTTGGCATTGCTTACCTGAATTAATTCACCATCTTGGTGGATTAATGCAGATAAGCAGTTGTCTTGTGGGGTGATAGCATCAGACTCCTGTTCTTCTGGTTTTTCCTCTAATTTTAAGTAACCTTAGATTAGCTATGTTCACACATTCATGAATGCTAACAGGTTTCTTTCTAAATATCTTCATTTTTAATAAAATACCATTGAAGCATAATTCATTGCAAAATTATGTGGAAAACTACTATAAAACTTCTTATACTTCTATACGTATTTTAGCATTTTACATACGACTAGGGCTCTAGAAGCCCACTCACACAGGCAAATGATCAGACAAGTGGCAAGTGAATTTTTTAGCCTTATTTTAAATGCATTCAAATTGTGTTATTTTCTTCGCTTAATTTACACTTTTTTTTTTAGTTCATTCTAAAACATTATCTCATTCACCGTCAAGTTGTGGTTGCCAACAAATTTATTAAAGAAGTTTTATTTCAAGAGAGTTGGAAATAAAACTTCTGGATCTAAAATCCTTAATTCAAATACTGCATTCACTTTAGAGAATGAAAAACATTTGTTTTTGATTCTTTAAAGTATACAGATCAACTTCATTTTTTTTCCCTTTTATATCTATTCAGGTTCCCATCTTTATTTTTCTTTCTAATATAAAAGGCTATGAAAAAAGTCATTAAAAACTCAACCTGCTGTATCTTCTACCCACCCCAACAGTTGTTCTGTCCTCATTGTTGTAAAATAATTCATAACTTTTAGTTTTTCTCTCTATATGAAAGACTTCATAAATCTCCTTTATTGAGTTCCAGAAATCCCCTTTCTCTCACAGCAGTATTATAGTGTTCATCCCTTTCCATGCACTTTACTGACGTCACATTTCTGGTTTTAGTTTCAGCCATGAAGCAAGAAAAATGAGCAGCCATTACATGTTATAGTTATGGCACTTTACATGAAAATAGTAATTCTCACACACTAGAAGTCCACAAGAAAACAAGTAAGTTTTTCACATCATGAATACATTTAAATTAAAGTATTTACTGCTTACTATCCTCTTCCGTCTGGGACGGGTTGAGTCTTCTTTTTTTTTTTTTTTTTTTTTCACAAAAACAACCTCCAGGAATCTCTGTTTCTTGCATGGCTAGTGAGCTGTTTATAGGTTTGTAATCTGGAGTTCACCTTTATTGAAGTTATCTATTTAGTTCTTGGTCTTTCTTTTTTTTTTTCTTTTCTTTTTTCTTCTAATCTCATACAGAGCGAGGTTGGGTAGCCTTTTTGGTGGCATTCTCTCTCTATGTCCATATAATTGAAGTTGTCTTCTTATGATCTTTAGTATTAACAAGTCTGTATAGTTTAGGTCTTGTCTTATGGTTTCATTTGTTTTCTTTTCTGTCCATTTTGTTTTATATATTTTTCCCGAGACATTTCATCTCGAAAGCCTCCAGTTTTCGTGTGTCTGTCTTCTTGAGTGTCACAGTTTCTCAAGCATATGACACTGTGGGTAGTATAATTGCATTATATAATTTTATTTTTAGAGGTATGGAGATTTTATTATTTTTCCAGATTTTACTTAGCTTATTAAATGATGACCATGTAGTTCATATTCTATGTTTAATAGTGGCCATGGTATCTAATTTATCTGTTAATACTGTTCCTAAATTGTTTTAATTGTTGATCCATTCAAGGAGAAGTTTACTTTTTCTTTATTTTTTCCAATTATCAAGATTTTTGTTTTGTACTGTGTTTATGGTCATGCTGTATTCTTTAGCCATATTGTTTAGTTTGGTTATTAGGTTCACCACTTTTTCTTTTGTGTCCACTATCATTATGATGTCATCTGCATATTTTATGTCAGGGGCATTCAGCCCGGTCAATCGATACACAAGAGATCGATATCTTGTGTATTCCTCCTTACAAATTTAATTAAAACTGAAAACATAATATTTTATTTATCATTATTTTGTATTATTTTTAATTTACTTTAAGTGTATTGCTATTGTTTATTTATTTTTCGTTAAAATTGTCAAATCAGAATTTTCTTATGTCCAGGTAAATGAATTAATTTGGATCAGTGGAAGTCAAACAGCGAGCCGAGTGAATAAGATTATAATAAAAAGTGTAAAAACTAGATTGTAGCTTAAATATTAAATATTCCAAAGCACATTACATCGATTTTTTACTTAGGTTAAGTCCCATGTGAATATTATAAAAAAATAAACTTTGTTTGTCTCGGTATAGTTTGTATTAGATGTTTTTGTAAATAACTCTTTTGAAGGTAACTGTATATACTGCTTTAATAAGAATATGTTAGTGTTAAAAAAAAACAAAAACAAAGGCATTCTTTTTGTTGCCGAAGCTGTAGCAGCATTAGAAAGATTGTTATTGAAACTTGTATGTATGTATGAGAAAGGCTTACAGGCTCTAAGTGTAAACATCTCCGAAGTCAGTCAGAAAGAGTTCAAACAACTTTCTGATGGCTGGCAACTTGCAATCAAAAGAAAGCGGAGGAGAAAGGCGTGCCGAACTTGAAACTTAGTATGAAAGACTCATACTGATTCTTATGGGGAAGCAAGCAGAAGGGTTCTGGAATTGCTGTCAGAAAGGAGGCTGCCTGGTCCAGAGTCTGTCAGAGAGACTGCCCGGATCCACATTGCTTGAGAGAAGAGTTTCCTGCTTCCAAAAAGGAGCTTCTCGGTTAGAAGTAGTCGCTAGAGAGAGACTACTTCTAGGCTGCAGACAAGGCTTCAGATTGCCGAAATGAAGAGTTCCAATGCCAGAGAAAAGTTTCCAGGCCAGGTTAATATCAGACATTCATCACTGTGTTGCGTTTTCATTACAATTTGAATCAAATGACTTCACTGATATTGCTCAGTTAATGGTATTTCAAGATTATTCAAGTAAAGAACTTTTGAAAATTATACCATTATTGGGAAGGACCAGGGGAGAAGACATTTTTTTCGGCATTTGATGAATTTGTGAAACAACACAAACTTCAGCTTTTTAAACTTGTGTCTATTACTACTGATGGTGCTCCTGCAATGATACGTAATAAATCAGGCTTCATTTCATTATGTAAAAATGATGACAACTATCCAGATTTTTTTAAGTACCACTGTATTATTCACCAACAAGTACTGTGTAGTAAAAGATGTTTTGGATATTACATTTAAAATTGTAAATTCTGTTTGAGGAAAAGCCCTGCAACGGCGGTTATTTAAATTATAGGCAGATGATGATAGGGAACTTCTGTTGTACAATAATGTTCGCTGGCTCAGCAGAAGTCAATTTTTAGAAAGATTTCTTGTATTAATTAACGATATAAAAAATTTTCTTGATGAAAAAGGAGATATTTATCCACAATTAAATGATAAAAGATGGTTGTTACCCTTATCATTTTTATAGATTTCTGTACGAAATTAAGCAATCTAAATTTAGAGTTACAAGGTAGAGATAAAAATTTAATTGACATGTTAAGTTCAATAAAAACTATCCAACAATGCTTACTTTTATTAAACAAAAATATAAATTTAGACATCTCCCATATTTATTAAATTTTTTGAACAAAATCAAAAAATGCTTCGATATGATTTAAAAGAATTTATTCATGAAATAGAATTTGTTGAGGAAGAAATAAATTCAAGATTTAGAGATTTTAATAAACTGAAATGATTGTATCTTTTATCAATAATCCATTTCAAGAAAACTTGAACATCACAGAAATTTCAAATAAAATTAGTTGGCTGTTTAGATATAAACCAAGCTGAAGTAGAACTTGAGATAATAAACATTCAGAATAGTTTACATTTATTTAAAATCAATAAACGGTGAAGTCATTTCATTTGGAAATATGTACATGAAAAATTCCCAATATTAACTGATATTGCGTGAAAAATTCTGTCGTGTTTTGGATCAACGTACTTGTCAGAATCCATTTTTCAAATATGACCGTCATAAAAAATCAATTAAGAAACCAGATTACAAACGATCATTTGGATGATTGTCTGCGATTGGCCACTTTTTTATATCAACTTGACTATGAAAATATTGAGAGGTCCAAACAATGCCAAATTTCACATTAACTTTTTTTTTTTTTTTTTTTTTTTTTTTTTTTTTTTTTTAATCAACCAGCATTTCCTGTAACTTGTGAGTTTGTAATCAATCTGTTGTTTTTTCTAACTTTGGTTTTCCAAAATAGAGAAATATTTTATTCCAATTTTTTTTTTTTTTTTTTTTTTTTTTTTTTTTTTTTTTGTATTAAAATAATTATCCTGGAAAGGCTTAGACATTGGTTATTTTTTTTAATCAACCAGCATTTCCTGTAACTTGTGAGTTTGTAATCAATCTGTTGTTTTTTCTAACTTTGGTTTTCCAAAATAGAGAAATATTTTATTCCAATTTTTTTTTTTTTTTTTTTTTTTGTATTAAAATAATTATCGTGGAAAGGCTTAGACATTGGTTATGCATTTTTTACTAAATAATTTAAGGAAATTACAACGTCAACTAGGATATACATTGAAATAATTTTAATATACTTCAGTATTTTGGCAACGTCACATTGCCATTTTCGAGAAACTTAAGAACAAGACACGTGCACGCAGGCACAGCAAACAGTAAGTGAGGAAGAAGCAGGAAGCTATTATTTCTCCTAAAGTCCTGATGGTTCCCCCTAGCGGGCAATGTTAGTATTCTTGGGCGATTGGGCTGAAGGTCTTCTGATGTAGGTTTCCCAAATTTTTGGGCAGTCTCATGTAACCAAATTTGTTGAGGTTTGGATTGTTTCTTAGGGCTGAGGCTGATTCCATGAAAAGTCTTTCTTGTTTGAATTTACTATGGTGTATTATCGTGGCTTTCTTCCACAGTATTCTATGGCAGGTATCCAGCGCATGGTCTGCAAGACCAGAGTGGCTGTATTGGTGAAACCGGATGTAGTCCTTGTGTTCTGAGATTCTGATATTGGCTATCCTGCCTGTTTGGCCAAAGTAGGACAGCTTACAGCTGCAAGGGACCTGGTATACACCACCAGGTAGGTCTGGGGGGGGGGGGGGTCTTTAGTGGAGCGGATAAGGGATGCCATGTCTTATCCGCTCCACTTTTTATATGGTCTGTAACAAGAAGTAATGTTTTTTTAGGATTTTTGTAATTTTTCCGAGGTGCCTCGGATATAGGGTTTGGTGATGGATTTAAAGTAATTCTTTTTGTGAGAGGAGGGGGGGGGGGGTTGTGGTTTATTGGTTTCAATATTTTTTGGATTTTTTTGGGGGGGGGTAGCCATTGGCTGAGAATGTGGTTTAGTTCTGTGGTTAGGGCATTGTCATTTGAACAGATAAGTTTAGCGATGTTGTGTAGTGTCTTAATGATTCCGTATTGTTGCGAGGAGGGGTGGTGGGATTGTTGGTGAATGTATCTGCCTGTATGGGTGGGTTTTCTATAGACTGAGAAAACCAAGGTTCCATCAGGCTAGTGGGTGACTAGTGCGTCTAAGAAAGGAAGGCAGTTGTTTTTTCTTCTTCCAGGGTGAATTTGATTCTGGGGTGTTGGTTGTTTAAGTGTGTTAGGAAGGAGAGGAGTGCATCGGAGCCATGTGGCCAAATAGCGAACACATCATCAACATAGCGAAGCCAAATGGTTGGTTTTTGTGGGGCAGAGTTTAAAGCTTTCTCTTCAAAAGTCTCCATATAAAAGTTGCCCAAAGGTGGGGGAAAGTGGAGAACCTATGGCTGTCCCCTCTATTTGTTTGTAGAATTTTCCTTGCCAAACAAAATAGCCTGAGTTCATTGTGAACTGAAATAGGGCTGTGATATCGGGAGGAAATTTAGCTTGGATTAGCTCTAAGGATTCTTTGAGTGGGACATTTGTGAATAAGGAGGAGACATCAAAACTGACCATTATGTCAGTGTGTTTGAGTGTAAGGTTTTCTGTGCTGGCTTTGAAGTGGGCTGAGTTTTTTTATGTGTGAAGGTGTGTTGTCAGTATAGTGTGAGAGAGCTTTGGCCAAACATTTAGCTAGTTTGTATGTGGGGGAATCAATGCCATCCACTCTGGGACGTAATGGCACATTTTCCTTATGTATTTTTGGGAAATATTTTCACAATAGAACTGAACTTTATTTCAACTTTAATAGTTTTACACCCCCTTCCCTCTTGCTGCAACGTTACCACACACCTGAAAACTGTTATGAAACATAGGTGCAGTTTTTACTTAATTCGTTATTTTTCCATAGTAATTGTTCCACATAACGTTTAATTTTTCGACACAGAAACTAGGTTTTGATTATTATAAATTAGCAAATTATAAATCGAAAAATATACATATTATTTCCTGATTATTATAAATCAGGAAGTTATGTGATATTGGGTAATAGGGAAATTAATATTAAAAACACTGTAATCTTACTAATGCAATATCAGAATATGTTATGTTTCAAAAGTCTGCTATCGATCAGAAAGATGGAAAAACAAAACAAAGAATTTCTGCCTGTAAAATATTCAGTTATTGCACAAGGCACTTTAGTGTGCTGCCTGCTGGGCATGTTCTTTTGATCTGGTTCCCATTGAGGGGAGGGGGAAAGTAATCCGTTAGCTTACAGCTTATTACTGGGCAGAAAGGAATATTAGAAGATATATATATATATATATATTAGGGTTACCAAGTAATTTTATAAACTTGGTAATTTTACTCCTAATCCCAAGTAAGCAAACAGTCATAATAAAGCCTAAAGGTGGTGTTGCACCATCTTTAGACTTGAACTACATTCAGATGCAAACTTAACTGTTTGCTTAGTTGGGATTAGGAGTAAAATAACCAAGTTTATAAAATTACTTGTAACCCTAATATACATTATTCCCAAGGTAAAAAAACTTATATATATATATATATATATATATATATATATATATTGTTGTAATTAGGATTGACTCGGGATGTATACATTTATAAAATTAAAATTTAACTGACTAGAACCCAAGAAAGTATAACAAAAACCTTCAATAAATCACAACTAGTTTAATCAGTGTTCCGACTTTTTCAGGTGAGTAAGAAATAACAAAAGACTTATAAAAATAACAAGGTGGACTAAAAAACATGGTAAAAGTCCATGTTTTTTACCTTGTTATTTTTATAAGTCTTATGTTATTTCTTACTCACCTGAAGAAGTCGGAACACTGATGAAACTAGTTGTGATTTATTGAAGGTTTTTGTTATACTTTCTCGGGTTCTAGTCAGTTAAATTTTAATTTTATATATAGATGTTTTATTTCTTAATTTTTGAAACATTCTGTATACCACAACCTCATCTAATGGACCAAAGGATGTTGTGGCTTGTTTCTAATCCATGCTGAGCTAATCCAGATTTCTCGGGTTTGTGTTGAATTGATGCTCTTGAATTCTTTTTTGTATAGAATGTCCAGTTTGTCCAAAGTAGGAAAGATTACAATTACAAGGAACTTGATACACACCAGGTAAAGACAAGGTTGAACGTTTATCTTTAGATGAAGGAAAATGGGTGTATAAGTGGCTGTTAAATCATATTTCTTCAGAATTCTTGAAATTGGTTCTAAAATCCCAGAAATGTATGAATTGGAACTCGACGTATTGAATCTTTGCTGTTCTGTGTTGGATTGTAAGAATCAAAAAAATGTGTACTCTTTTCGGAGAAATTCTAGTCTCTCAAAGAGACTTTAGAATTACTTCCTGACATCTTCCCACAAGATATTATAAAGTTATTTGATTTTAATGCACTCTGGATATTTCTTATGTCAAAACAAATTTTACAACCAAGTGGAAGGAACAGCCATGGGAAGTCCACTCTCTCCTGCTCTTGCCAACTTTTATTTAGAACATTAGAAGAAGTCCTGTTCTCATCTATATTCCCTCAACCATCCTTTTGGGTTAGATATATAGACATCTTTGCTGTATGGCCTCACAACATAGACTCCTTACCTTCCTTTTTAAGCAGTATCAATTCCTTACTTTCTCATATAAAGTTTACCATGGAGATTGAAAAAGACAACAAGTTATCATTTTTAGACGTCCTTCTCATCCGTTCAGTTTCAGGTATTCTTACAACAGTTTACAGAAAACCAACTTTCACAGGTCGTTATATTCTCAAAGAATATGCTCATTATCCTTGTCAAAAAAAAAGGAATCATAAAATGTTTAATCCGATGAGCCAAAACTAACTGTTCAACTTCTCATTTATTACAGAAAGAACTTTCGACTATCAAATATCACATGAAACTAAATGGCTTCTCCGAAAAGAGTACACAACATCTTTTCGATTCTTACAATCCAACACAGAACAGCAAAGATTCAATACATAGAGTTCCAATTTCAAGAATTCTGAAGAAATATGATTTAACAGCCACTTATATACCTATTAACAAATTATCCACCCATTTTCCTTCATCTAAAGATAAACGCTTAACTTTGTCTCTACCTGGTGTGTATCAAGTTCCTTGTAATTGTAATCTTTCCTACTTTGAACAAACTGGACGTTCTATAGAAAAAAGAATTCAAGAGCATCAATTCAACACCGCAAACCAGAGAAATCTGGATTAGCTCAGCATGGATTTGAAACAAGCCACAACATCCTTTGGTCCAAGACTCTCCTCCTACACAGATGTTGCTACAAATTTGAACATTTATTTATGAACGTCAATGTGGAGGCCTTACTTCGACGTGCTAATTTGAATCATAATGACTGTATATCTATATCAAAAATTTGGGAAAGTTTAATCAGGATAAAACATTATTTTATTATTTTTTTGTAAATTTCCTATATTAGTCTAATGTTGTTATTATTATATGAATTTCTGAATTAATATCTTTAATTATGACTTTAAAAATGTTTACTCTTCTAATACTTAGTGATATGACATCACGCAGCTCATTCTATGTGTGAATGATCAATTGTTCGTATTCCACCTTGTTTTTTAAAACTATTCCTATGTAGTCACTGAAGATGGTCTGTAATATTCAGACCAAAATGTTTGGCAAATTAAACATTATTCTTGTGTAGACGTGTATATATTTCTAATGGTAAGAAAATAATCATTTGCATTTTCATTTCAAAACACAAAGAATGAATGTTGTAAATTCACTCAATGAAAAAGAAAACACTACATATTTTTCTTCTGTTATTATCTGGTTTTTTCTTGTAGCAGAAAGAAGAAATTATTGCACATATTTCTTTGTCAATACAAGAGTGCAAAAATCTGTAAATTTATTACATTATAGCTGATAGAGAATTCATGCCATAAAAAATATTTATGTAAGAGTTCGTTAATCAGCAGATATAATGACATTTTCTTCTAATTTAGATACGTGACATTATTGAAGTAGTTAAAACTTTTGCTACTATTTTACACTAAACTACACGAGCATGTTCCAGAAGTGATTTACGTTTGTAACAATTGCCTGCAGATTGAATAGGTCTATATATTTACGTAGACCTATGGTAAATGATTATGTAACACATGCGCCTTTTCTCTTAAAAAATTCAAATCCTTTTTTCAAGATAATTGTATCAAATAATTTAGAATTTTTTGATAATAAAAGTGAAAATGATCACTATAAATAAAGAAATCATTTTTGGCATAATTACTGCATCAGCCTGTAAAAGAAATATCAGTTTTTCTGTGATAGGATGTCTGAACAACTGAAAAAGAAACAAGACATTCTTGCATGAGGCAATTTAGTGTGACTTCTGGGAAACTTTCTCTCTTATGTTTCTAAAAGCAGTAAGAGTAAGCTAAGACTTTAGCTTTTCTTCCAGCTGAGAGGATTATTGTCGAGCATTTCTAAGACGTATTTCAGAAATAGCAACCAGTAGAAGTAGTAATATTTAGAATTAAAAAAAGAAAAAAAGAACCAAAAATAACATGACTGAACTTTCTTTTGTATGGTATGCACGAACAGTTTTACATATTGAAAGTATAGCATAGTATTTCTAAATCTTGGAATAATTTCAACAGACAGCTGATTTCAGATGCAAAGAAATAGTACAGAATTAGAAGCTTCGAATATACAACAATATTATTGCTTTATTTCTTTTGTCAAAACGGTAAACCGAATTAAGAGATTCAGAATACTATCTGAAAGCTTTCAAACCAGTAGAAATTTAAAGTAGTTATGTAACTGAGTTCCAGGAAGGGTGGGGGGGTGGGGAGTTGCAGTACAAAATTTTTATCCTACTCAAAACTAAATGTTGATCATTTCATATTCCCTGTATAGCTGTCAGTAATGAAATGGTCAACAGGACTGGCTATTCTTATTTTTTATGTGAATTTTTGCATATCTTAACAGCAAGTGTTTACAGTTATTAATTCTGCCCAGTTTTCCTGAAACATTTCTTTCTATATGTCTGATTCCTACTCTGCTGTTTAGATCTCTAACAAGAACCAACTTTTCATTTTGCCTGTGTCAACTGTTCTCTCCTGCCCCTCTTTCTAACTACTCAAAATCTGACTTCTTTTTTAATCATGGAACAATGGGTACAAATAAGTGTAATTGTGCACTTTCCCTTGTTGAAATTTGCCCACAGTTGAGATTACCTTCAATTCAAGATGTTTGCCATTGTGTTTAATGTTAAATATTTTACTTCTACCTTTCTCTAATCAACATTACCCAAATTTAGTGTATCTCACCTGTTTTCAGTTTTGGTAACATCCATCATTTTATGATATCATTGTTCCCTAGTTCTTATCTAAGTTTCACTTCTTTTCTGGTAATACTTTCCCTTGTTGATGGTGACCATCTTCAGTTCTGCTGAGTTTATTGTTCATCCTGCTTTCCTGATAAAAACAGCAAGGTTTCTTTAACCTGGCAGTTTCCCTGCCAGCATGATATTTTATTATGTTGTGTAATCATTTTTGAGTGTATGGTTAATCAGTGCTGAATACAGTTTAGTTCCAGATCGCCAGCTCATTCTTGTTTATTAGTTACCCATACTATCCATGTAGATACCTAATAAAGGAGTGAGGATTGGATGTTGTTTGGAAGTCCAGATCCCTTCTCCTGCTTTCGTTACTGGTTATGTGGTTTTCTTCCAGTTACTGAGCCTTGACCCTTAATGATGACTATACCTATGATTTTCATGCCAAATTTGTTACTTGAGTTATTCAGTTAAGGTGAACTGAAAATTTGTACTGGATTTATGTAGGAGTATCACATGATCTTCATGTTGGTGATATTGAACATGAGTTCAATATCTCCTATTTTGATATCAGGTTTAATATGAATAACATGGGTGATGAACAAGAATGGAGATTTCCCCTACCATTGTCTTATACCTGGTTTTTAACATTAAATTATCTAATGTATCTCCTTTAATTCAAGCTTATGACCCAGAACTTAATTATAAACCATATTTTGTTTGTATAATGTCCTGTTTATTCCATATAACTGCTTGTAACATTTTGGCACCTTGTCATATGCCTTTTTTCAGGTCTGCACAACTTATTTGTAGATCCTTGTTACATTGCTGTGATTTCTTGACTGTTTGTCATAAAGTTAATCAGTCCTGATCTATTTGACTTTTCCTTAAGTTTTCTTTCCAGAATTTTTATTTTTTTTTAAATGAAGGTATGCTTTCATTAATCTGACCTGGAACACACAACAGGGCAATTCTTCTACAATTCTCACATTCAGTCTTACTTTTTTTTTTTTTTTTAATCCCTCCATGATTGTATGAGATTTCTTCTTCAATAATTGACTTTTCTCTGTTTTTTTTTTTTTTTTTTTTTTGAAACCAGAAATGCTCAAACTTTTGAGCATTTTTGGCTATGTTACAAAACATAGTCATAATAGATTTCAGAAATGGAAGGTAAAAACTGTTAATAATTTGGCCAGAACAAATACTTGAAAAGGTGAAATAAAAGGTATGGAATGTGAAAGGATATGAAAGAGTTATTTGAAGAATGAGAAAGCCAAACAAATATCAAAAATTGACAAGTCTCTAGGCAAGGTTTGAATTGAGAAGCACTTGATTGAAATGATATATAAGTTGTGTTGTGTAGGAGGTGTGGTGTCAAATGTTTAGATTTTGGGAATGAATTTTTCAGAAAGACTTGTACGCATTTAATGGATTGCAACGAAGTAGATTCTGAGGTTGGGTATGTGGTATTCATTAAGATTCAAGGGCACCTGTGAGCCTTGAATATTGCAATGCATGAATAGTAATATATAAGTATCAGAAACAGATGAGGAGTTGTGGCATTAGTTAGCTTTTTTTTGAAACTGGCCAAAAATTATAAGAATTAAGTGAAACTTGGCTAACAGAAGATCTTGTGACCTGGTTTAGAATGTAAGAGACATATTTACAGGAAGGATAGTGAGAAGAGGACTGAGATAGAATGATAACAGAAGAATTACAACAAGCAGAATTAAAGTTCAGCAAGAAGATAGAGGTGAGGAAGGCAATGCATTTGAAGCTGTTTGGTGCAAAATAAGACAGTAGGGGAAAACATATAGTTCGTAAGTTGCTGTTATAAGCCAATAGTTGCAAAAGGAGATATGGGGTGAAAATTAGCTAAATAAGTGCAGGACAAGTAATCATTATGAGGGACTATATAAAACTATTCTTGAAGTCCCATCAAGTTTGCTATAGTAAGAGTCACTGAGTGACTGAATTTCCTACTCTGCTTCATAGATCTCCAGAAAGAGCTATGTGGACATATACTGGAAGGAGAAAAGGGCACAGAATGGGGGGGGGGGGTTATGCAGCCACTGAAATATAATTACCTGAAATGGTATTTGATGGCTTCAGAGAATTTTTTCATAAAGGAGGTCACTAACTATGTGAAATTGTAAGTTAAGAAGGGGACATATCTAACACTACAAAAGCTAGTGCAAGTAGGCTGCTTGGAGCATTACCATGACTTAAGAAACTGTAAGAGAAGAATATAGTAATGCATGGGGAATGATCAAAGGGTATTTAAGCAAAGCAGTATCACATTACACATCTAGGAATAAGACAAAAGTTAAATGGAGAAGCATTGTTAAGCTGTAGCTTCAAAAAAAAAAAAAAAAGAGAGAAAATGTGAAAGGTATATCTGGCACATTCCCACTCACAACATCTGTCTCCATGAATATAATGCTTTTCTAAAGAAGATTTACTATATAAAACTATTCTTGAAGTCCTATGAAGTTTGCTATAGTAAGAGTCACAATTTCCTACTCTGCTTCATATATCTCTAGAAAGAACTTTGTCAGCTGCCCTTTCTAATGATTCAAAATTCATATTTTTCCTTACTAGAACTTACCATTTTAGTAACTTCAATATTATTAGTCACTTTGACTTATATTCCAAAAATCAGACAGCTCTGCAACTAATCACTCTCAGCTAGTAACTGGCAACTAATAAGTCATCACAAGTGTGATTATTTGCATAAATTTCTGATTTGGCATTACAAGATGAATGCTGCTTCTAAGTTTCTGATTACTGGTTGTGAAAACATGTTTATATTTTCAGGTTTATATGGATTCAATTATACAAATTAAAATGATTCAATTTAGTATTTAATTAAACATTAAATCTTCAATTGAATCTTCTCTCCTTGCTGCTTAACAAATCATTTTTCCCATTTGTTTATTATTGTAGGCCAAGATAAGCAGACTACTGAAGTTCAATTTCAGTCACTGAATACAGAACAGTTAGCTGAGCAGTCTCGCTATACATCTGGCACTCAGCAGCCTGTATCCCAAGTAATTATTAACAATTTATTTTTTTTCTTTTACTTCTGTTATGCCTTCTTTATTTTCACAATATGCTATAAGAAGTTTTGGTTTATAATTTTATGTTCCTTCATATGTTTGAAATATACGGACTTCACACTTAATAATGCTATAGTGTGGTAGCTTATTACTGAATACACAAGTAACTGCTTATTTATATGAGCTGATTTGTAGTGGCAGCATAAATGCTGACAGTCTGCAGTGCATATAGAAGGTACCTCACAGCATTTGTTCAGAATGACCTCCATTGCCAGCAGCTGTGCAAATGATCATTTGAAAGTCTTGTTCTGCACTTTGTTTTAACTGTTTTCATGTTTGAAAATGCTGATTCACAAATATATGTGCTACCTGATATATCATAGACATCTATTATTTACCAAACTATCACATTTGCATACAGAATAATACTCACTTTGGATTGGACTCTTAAAATATTGATCTGGGATTACCACAATCTATAATCACTTTATAATCACCAGATATACTTCATAATTAACTGATAAAAGTAACAAAAATGACCAAAAAAAAATCCCAACAAGTCATCCACACCTAGACACTAGGGAAAAACTTAAAAACTTTGTTGGTGAATTTAAAGTTTTGGTGAATTTTTACCATTGGCATGTCTCAATGGGTGCTGACTGAAAGCGACAGGAATAGGGTACTACTAATTCAGATGAATTCTTTTTTATTCTCGGCTTCATTCAACATGTCTCAAGATTAGTTTCTCACAGTTCTTTACCTCCTCCGAACTCCATAACACTCGGATGAAAACTACTAAAATACCACAATTTGATTCCTTTAAATTATGTTACTGACCAACAGTATGTCCATAACTGGGAGGAATTTGAGAGAAATTTAATACAAATACTTTTAGTGATCATTTATTTTGATAGGGTTACTAAAAGTTGATGATGTCAAACGTATATAAAAATTTGAAAGAGGCAGACTTTGTGCTAGACCAAGGGCCACATCGAATTGCTGGAGGGGGAAGGCTGCATGCATGGTTGTATTTTAAAACTTATATTCTGTTTCATTTATTCCCTTTCTCCATATGCAAACAGTCCACATTCAACTATATGCATATGCATTTAATTGTATCACAACTCAAAACTCTGAATTTTTGGTGCTTATTTAAATTATTGGCAAAATAAGCTTGAATTTATTAGGAGGAAAGTAAATGAAGACTTACTGTTAAGTAACAGTTTGAATTTTTTTTATTAATATAAATTTATTTATTTGCCAAGTATATTTGTTATTTGAGTGCAATTTTACCCATTCCATATATAGATACATAATGGCTTTTCCATAAAAGTCAGGAACATCATGTAAAAAGTGATGCTGAGTCTGGTTATCATATATAAATGAATGGCATTATCAGCTGTGGGTGTTTTGGGGTGGTTTCCATTTCTGTCTAAAGTGAGAATAAAACATTTTCATCATCAAATTCCTGACTTGTACCCCTAAGGGGTGTACAAGACATATTACTGCATGAAAAACTTGCATCGTTACTAACTTCCTATCTACAATTTTGCTTCAAATCAGAGTTACCTGTCAAGACTCCAACATTATCAGATCAGGCACTTTTTACTGTATCAATCCACCTACATCTTGGTTTCCCTCTGGGTCTTTGTTCCTGTCAACCTGGCAGAGAACAATATTTGTTTTGCTATTCTTTCCTCTCTCATTCTTGGTAAGTACCATACCACCTGAGATTAGCTCTGCTAACACATTCCTGAATGCTAACAATATCAAGTTCTTGTAACAATATCCTCGCCTTTAAATATGATATGATTGCCACTGATGCCATCTGTTCATGCCCTTAATCTTTCTCAGGACTTGTATATGTGGTCTCTAGCCTTTGGTCAAGTTTTTTATTTCTAACCTAGCTCTCAGATCCATAATTTAAAATTGGTTTGAACACTATACAATTAATTTAATGTTTTGACTAATTTCTCTTATTTCATATAAATTTATTCAGTTGACTTCCTACCATACCAGCTTTGTTGATTCTGTTGTCTATTTCCATATTTAATTTATCATCTTCACTAAAAATTGTGCCTAGGCAGCTGAAATGTTTTACCTGTTTTATAGGTTCTCCATTCACAACACAGTTGATATTTTCATTGCTTTTGTCTTATTTCTGACCTCTACCAAATCTATTATAACAGTTATTTCATGATAGCAGAATTCTTGGATCTTGCTGTATACAGATGACATGGCAATACTTCACTAATCACCTTCTTTTGATTCCTTGGAGGTTACTCTGAACAAAGATTTGGTGATCCTTGAGAAATATTTTGAGCAGTGGCACCAAATCCTACCAAAACAGTGTCTACACCTGTCCATGTTAACAACAATGAGGCAGGCCGTCAACTCAACCTAATTTTCTGTGGCAACCCGGTCAAGCATGATCCTCATCCACAATACCTGCAAGCGAACCTGGATAGAAGTCTGTCCCACAAAAATCATATTCGTAAAGGGAAAAAAAACAAAATAAAAACAAGAAACAACTTCATCTCAAGACTGAGTGTAACTAACTGGGGTTGCAGAGCCGAAGTTCTTAAGATCTCAAGCCCTGGCCCTTGTTCACTCTACTGCAGAGTACTGCACACCAATCTGGGAAAGAGGTGCTCACACAAACGTTGACTACCAACTGAATATAACATGCATATGATTAGCAGGGCTCGAAATCCACTGCCATGGCTACCAGTGCTTTCTAACATTGCCCCACTAAATATATGAAAAAGGCAGGCTTCACTAACAAACCGGAGAAAATCACAGATACTCTCTACTGCCTCTCCACTCAATCCTTATAAATCTCCCCTAGAACCTGCTGAAGTCAAGGTATCCATTTTGGGACCTAGCCAGAGCCTTTTCTGGTCCAACACTTTCCACTCGTGACATGTGGAACCAACAATTGGCCATGAACTTGCCAACAAAGGTCTCTCTTGTGAAAGACCTCTGCAGTTGCCAGCCTGGCTTCATCCCTCCTAGAAGGCTATGGACAACTATCAACAGAATCAGGGCAGATGCATCTACCTCCTACATAAATGGAATATGGCAAATAACCCTCACTTGACTTTATCCATATTCTACAGACTATCAAACATATCATCAGTGACTGCCCCTTTGCCATTTCCTAGGCAACCTGCAGGAGATTCATGACTTGTTAGAGGAGGCTCTAGAGTGGCTTTCAACATTGGACATTGAACTATAGCTGAACTCTGCCATACATACCAACGAATTGAGGTAGCAAGCCATCAAAAGCTAGACAGAGGAAGCCAGATGGTTATGTTATTCTGTAGTTCAGACTGTGGGACCAACAGTCACAAAGGCATCTTGAAGAAAGATAGTGAAGGAAGGCCATAGGCTACAACTGCAGTGGGTGACTGATATCTCAAGTTATCTGGCTCACTGAAACAGAGTGCTACCCTGAATCAGTTAGAGCCGAATTTGTCTAGGCTACAGGAACATTGGTATCTGCTTCCACTGTGGGCAGAAGGATATGCAAAGGTAATCTGCTAGGCAATCACATGCTGACATGGAGCATGAAGACAGATTTTTTTGGTTATAACAGCAAAATGTAAGCGATGTACCATGTTAAGTCAACTTCATTCAAGCACAGATACATCGATGTCTTGCCAAATTGTGGCAAGTCTTTGACAATAGGCCTACACACTTGAAGCATTCCTCTGCATTCCTTTATCTAATAGCTCATTGTAGAGCACATTTTCATTGGTGTCATATTCATAAAAATTGGACAAGACAGTAGTGGGCGTGGGCTAGTGTATACTCTTTAGAGATGAGCCATTTCAGTCTTTACTCCAATTCTAGACAGCTCTTGACCTGGCATGAAAGTCGTACTGCTTATCGTGAAAATGTTCTTGAAAGGGATAGATACGGTGGTGCTGGAGTTGTAATGTGGGAAGCATTGTTCTTAATGGATGCACTGAGAGCTACAAGTGCTGGAAAAAGGGACTATGACTGAACAAATTGCAACGAAGTTCTTCAACATCATGTTTGATTGTTTCATGGTGCTATAGGTGAATGTCGCACCACAATGTACATGAGCAGTGGAGATTCTTGAGGCAAACTGGAGTGCACCAGTTTGCCTCAAGAATTCTTGACTCACTTGGTACTAAACATGGTACAATGTTGGGAGAGCACCACAGTTCAGGGTGGACATATTACATACTGAAATGTCTTTCTGCATAGTTTTCTGTAAGCACTGTACATACATTAATTCCTTAACTCTATGTCCTTATGAAATTTTTAACTTTTGCCAAAAACATGTTGCAATTTAATTTAATTTGTATGAAATTTTTAATACATTTGTGTAATATAATTTATTAGTATGCTGGCCATAAATGTAGTCATGAAAATGTTTTCATATACAAATAAAAATGTAGTTTGTCTTTAGCTTTTGGTCACCAGTGTATATAGTGTTAGGGCTGCTAAACTTTCCTCCATGAATGCCTATTACAATCATTGATAGTTTGAACTGCTATCCTGTTAGTGATTGGCTATCTCCCAACCTTCTGAAGTTAATTAGGGCTAAAATTGATCTCACTTATTCTCTTTGGGAATAAGAGACTTTATCCACTATTTCATATTTAGATTTTGAAAATACCTCTTTTGAAATTGATTTATGCTTCTAAATAAGAAATAAGTTTTATTATAAAATAAATGATGGATAAGCAATGGAAATTTTGTCCATCTCTATTTTATGCTCAGAACAAACAAAGTACACACTGAATGAAATAATTTTCCTAGGCACCTTTAGAATAAGCCTGCCACTTCATCTTACATAATTGTGGTACAGTTCTTTGATAAGTATTCATTTGACATGTTCGGATTTAGTCTCTTATTGTAATAATCTTGGTATCATATTATTCAATGAATAATATGCTTACAATGTACACAAAACCAAAGTTAACTGGGGATAACTAATAAACCCATCATTTAGTGATGGACCAAAAAATCCTAGTTTGTTTTGTGCTAATGTTCTTATTTATAAATAAATGTTAAACCCTCTTATTCCCCAAAGAGAATAGGTGAGGCTAATTTTACCCCTAAATATGAAATAGTGAATAAAGTAACTATGGTTTCAATTTGCTTAATTAGCCATTTGTGGCAAATTGAAAAATGAGATGATCTCATATACAGGGTGTCTCAAAATTCACGCAAGACTTAAATTTAGTGGCATTTGTGCGGTAAAGTGTTGCCAATGAGAAAAAAAAGACAGCGTGACAGCTGACAGTTCAGGGTTATTAAAAATGGAGCGTTACACGAAAGAACAACGCATTTTCATGGATTATGGAACAAGTGGATGCTTATTTTTCGAACAAAATCATCTTCAGCAATGAGGCTCATTTTCATCTTGATGGCTTCGTTAATCGACAAAATTGTCACATTTGGGGTTCAGAAAATCCACGAGTGATTGTTGAGAAACAAATGCATCCATAACATGTCACTGTTTGGTGCGGATTTTGGGCTGGAGGCATCATCTGTCCATTCTTCTTTGAAAATGCGGCTGGTAAGGCAATAACAGTTAATGGTGCTCGCTATCGCGACATGATAATCCAGTTTTTTGTGCCTAAATTGCAAGATATGGATGTGGATGGCATGTGGTTTCAACAAGACTGTGCCACATGCCATACAGCCTGAGAAACAATTCAATTACTGCATGAGTCATTTCCTGTTCGTGTAATTTCCTGTTTTGGTGATCAGAATTGGCCTCCCAGATCATGTGACTTAACGCCGTTGGACTTTTTTCTTTGGGGTTTTTTGAAGTCTGAGGTTTATGCCAACAAGCCCACAACCACCCATGCCTTGAAGGAGGAAATTGAGCGCTGTATCAATGAAATTCGGCCACATTTATGCAAAACGGTCATGGAAAATTTCGACAAAAGAGTGCGTATGTGCCAGCAAAGCCGTGGAGGCCATTTTCCCAATATGCTATTCCATGCATAACCATATACTATATACTTTATGAATCAATAAGAAATTACAATTTTTAATTAAAAACCTGTGCTTTCTATCAAAATTACTTCTTGCGTGAATTTTGGGACACCCTGTAGAATATAATTTTAGTTACAAGAAGTAATTAAATTATACAGAAGATGAAATTTGCATCAAAGCTCTATTTATGCATTAAATTCTATTATTGATAGGCAAGCAGAATTGTACAGCTGGATGGCACTAATGATACCAGTGATGATGATGAAGATGAAGAGGAAGAAGACTTTCAGGATATAGAAGATGATAAAGATGAGGATGAGGAAAAAGTGGATGATGAAAATGATGGGAATGGGGAAGCAGAAGTAAGTAGGAGTGAATTTCCAGTTGTACATTATATAATAAGTGTCTGAAGTTGAAGTTATAAAACTTATCAGAAATTAGTTTTTCAGAATACTTATGGGAATAAACGAGGTTCAACAAATGGTGCATCATAGCTGCATAACACAGGTCACTGAATATCTTTGGGATCATAAAACTAATTACAATAATTATTTAGATATATGTACAGTGAATTCCATAATTACATATGAAAGAGAAAATCTGTATCCTTACCAATAATTTTGATTACACGATAGACACTCACTATAGTGAATGCCACTGTAACAAAATGAAATGTTGTAAGGAACTACTGAAAAGTCATGTAGCAATAGTGTAGTTTCAAACTGACTATTCCAAAAACCAATCACAAAAAAAAATCACTTGATTTCATTGAATTTCTAGAATGTGCAGCATAATCCATGCCTCTGAGTTGTAATTCACCAAACATACATGCATTTATAACTTATCAGTACAGCCGGGGTTTGACAATTTATCCCAACCCTACTTGCCATGCTTAACATCCCATCCCCTATTTTTTTTATTTTTTCAAATGATAAGCTGAATAGGAGTTCTATAAAGTGGTTAGTGATACTTCATATGTTTTCTTCAAGTTAAAATGATTTTGTTTAAAAAGTTCTTTTTTATTAAATAAAAAATATGCTATTTTTGTATGATCTGCAGCTACTTGCCAACCGGAGAAATCTGAATTTGAATCTTGGTATCATATTATTTAGTATGATAACACGTTTGAAGAGTTACTGGAAACATAAGATGGAGCTTCTTTCCATCTAATATTTACAGTAATTTGCCAGCCTGGTTGGCCAAGTGGTTAATAATGTATCTGCTCTCCAAGAGAACATGCCTGAGTTTGAATCCCACTGTGGGCTATAATATTTGATTATCTTTTGGTGTGAGATCACTGCCCTAATTGTTAGAGGGCTCAAGTGGCTTGAAAAAGTTACACATCTGTCTGTAGAGCAGGATTTCTGAGCTGGTAAAAAAAAAAAACAAGAGAAAGACACACATATGCTATATAAAATTAATAAAAATACAAAAAGAAATCCTTATCCCATTCCATCCATACTACAAATGTACAATAGACTTACAACAACCCTTTGTGGGTCGGAGTCATAAAAGGCAACTACTTAAGGTAGCATCAAGCAGTACTATAGTTCGCCCACTGATTAGAGATCCTACGACACTATTGCGCATCTCAGAAAAAGGAGAATCCATTCCTATAATAGGGTATTCAGTCCATATAGTGGGATGAGTTGTTTATTATTACCAGTCGGAAAATTAACTTCTCTTTGATGATTATTGTAGTTAACTATGTTGCTTATATAACAGTTGCCTTATATAACCTATAAAGCACATGATTTCGTGTGTTGGCGACCAATTCGGACGTCCTTCATTTCTTTCTCCCCTTCAGCATGAATCGACTATTCTTGGAAAGAAGCGAAGCAGGGACCTACAAACAGTGGGTGAACTATATCATCATCTCATGAAATTCCTGACATGTACCCACAAGGGGTGTACAGGATATGATAGTAATACATGAAAAATTTACATCATTACTACCTTCCTATCTACAATTTTCCTCCAAATTTTTCTCTATAATTTTTCTCCAAACTAAAACTTGTCAAGACTTCATCATTATCATATCTTATATTTCTATCGTCTAAGGCACTTTGTACCGTATCAATCCACCTATATCTTGGTCTTCCTCTGGGTCGTTTTCCTTTCAACCTGGCAGAAAACACTTGTTTTGCTAATCTTTCATTGCCTATTCTGTTTAAGTGACCATACCACCTGAGATTAGCTCTGCAAACGCATTCCTGGATGCTGACAATGTCAAGTTCTTTTCTAATATCCTCGTTTTTAATATGATATTGTCATTGATACCATTTGTTCACGCCTCTAATCTTTCTCAGGACTCTCATATCTGTGGTCTCTAATCTTTGGTCAAGTGTTTTATTTCTGACCCAGCTCTCAGATCCATGAGTTAGAACTGTTTTGAACACTGTCTTGTATACAGCTAATATAGTGTTCCCACTAATTTCTCTCTTATTCCATATAAATTTATTCAATTGACTTCCTACCATACCAGCTTTGCTGATTCTGTTGTCTATTTCCATATTTAATTTACCATCTTCACTAAAAATTGTGCCTAAGTAGCTGAAATTACTTGTTCCACAGGTTCCCCTTTCACAACATAGTTGACATTTTCAATGATTCTACCTATTTTCATTGTCTTTGTCTTTTTAATGTTGACCTTCATACCATATCTATTACAACAGTTATTCAATTTAGTCAGGGAATCTTGCAAACTTGTAGTGGATTTATTTAGAAGTATAACATCGTCTGCATAAAGCAAAGAGCTGACATTAACATCTCCAATTCTGATATCAGGTTTAATATCACTTTCCTTCATAATGTGATCCATATAGATAATGAATAACAGAGGGGATAATGTACAGCCTTGTCTTACACCAGATTTAACATTAAACCATCTTCTTGTACTTTATTCAATACTAACTGCTGACTTGCAACTCAAATAAAGACTAAGTATCGCTTGATATAATGCCTCATTGACACCATATAACTGTAGCGTATTGAATAGCTTCTCTCTTGGCACCTTGTGATATGGCTTTTCCAGATCAACAAAACTTAAATACAGATCTTTGTTATGTTCCTATGCTTTCTTAACTATTTGTCGTAAAGTGAAGATCTGATCCTTACAGCCTCTATTTGGCCTGAATCCAGCTTGTTCTTCACCAAGCTTTTCTTCTACAATTCTTCTCAACCGTTTCTCAAGTATACTTGCATAGATCTTGCCAGGAACACTCAGTAGGGAAATACCTCTGTAATTCTCACATTCAGTTTTATTTCCCTTTTTATATATGGGTACTATAAGAGCTCTACTCCAATCATTGGGAATTCGTCCCTCTGTCCACGCTTTCTAAACTATGCAGTGCAGCCACTGTAAGACTTTTATATCACCATACTTCAGCATTTCTAGTCGAATACTTGCTGCCTTTCCACATTTCAAGCCTTTGATGGCTTTTTCTACTTCAAGTATGGATATGTATTCTTAACTGTATGCCTGTTGAGTGTTTTTTACCACTGTGCTATCACTGATTGTTTCATTTAGCAATTTTTCGAAGTAATTACTCTATACTTCAAGGATATCTTTTTCTCCTGTTTTCAAGTCACTTCATCATCTCTAACTCCTTTTACAGCACTCTTTCCTCCATTTCTTGCCAAAGTCCTTCCTTGACTTTTGTTTAGCTAGTTTTACACAGTGTTTCGCTTTCTTACATTTGTCTCTGTATTCTCTAAGAGCACAAGCTGACTTATTTGCCAGGAACTTTTGATATGCATTTTTTTCCTTCACTTCCTCTTTAACTTCCTGTGTCCACCATGGAGTTTTGATTTTTCTATCCTGGCAGAATCAATCAGGGTTTTTTTCAAGGCTTGCCACTGAATCTCCAAGGTTTGGTTTCTGTTCTCAGACTTACATTTTTTCTTCAACAATCGTTGTGTATTTTAGTCTACAGTTCACTTCTGAGAGCTGCTTAACTTTTATTCGCTTTAAATCTTTCTTACATGTCATTCTTTTCAATATGAAATTCAATTTTATCCTGCTCAAGACTAAATAGTGATCACTTTCAATTTCAAATCCTCTGTACACTACGGTGTCCTGCACCAGAGAGAAAACATCATTATCAACAATAACATAGTCAATGAGACTTTATTTCTTGCCTCTTCTCTCCATGTGAATTTGTGCACATTTTTATGTTGGAACATGGTGTTAGTAATAATTGGTCCAGGTCCTGAGCAGAAATCCAACAGGTATTTGCCATTTGTATGTCTGACAATCATTTCCTACTCTGCTATTTGGATCTCCAACAAGGACCAACTTTTCCTTTTTTGATTGTGTCAGTTGTTTTCTCTAAAGAAGTGTTTTTCAAAGTGTGGTACGTGGACCCCCATGGTCCGCGAAAGGTCTTCACGGGATCCGTGGCAATTTTCGGCTATGCATCATTAATGCATGCAATAAAATTTAAGTTTGAGATCGTAAAACATTCCTATTGTATCACTGAATAAGGTACAGAGACGTCTGCAGGCTGTGCAACATGTTTCTCAACAACTAGTGCAATTAGAGACAACTGGATAAAAACAGAACTAATGAATCGCATGACCCCTCCCACATAAAATGCTGTATAGTAGACAATCAAAACTATATTATGCACCGGCAACATGGTTTTGTTTGAGTTAAAGTGTTAAAACTAAGAAATATATAGTGAACGTGTTTCAGATATTATATAAGGAATTCAGTTGAAGAGAATTAGCATTTCAACTGAACTGTCGCCTTGCTTTTGTCAATTAGTAGCGTGATCTTTTGATAATACAGCACCAGTCATATGGACGTCTTCATAGCTGCTTTATCTCTACTGGCCTACCATTGCTGTCTGTTTCGAGTTCTGCTTTCACTAGCCATTTGTTGAATCACTGTTGGTTAAATACGGTAATTTTTTTTTTTTTTAGCTTTCAAATTCTTAAGTATGGATCACTGGTTAAAGACTGGATTTTTAAAATGTGCAAAAGAGAGGAACATAGTAGATACAAGTAGCTGTCAGCAACAAGAAAATGTTCATATTGTATCTGGATCAAGTGAAATTGATAAGTGTGTGTCGTCTGACATCTCTAAAGAACCAACTAGAAAGATGAGAAAACTTCTTAAGTACAATATAAATTACTTGAAATGTGGATTTTCATGGATGGGAAATGAAGAGGAACCTATTCCATTATGTGTAATTTGCGGTGGAACTTTAAAAAATGAAAGCATGAAACCATTAAATTGCCATTTTGAATCGAAACATAATGAATGCAAGGACAAACCTGTCGAATTTTTTCAAAATAAACTAAAAAATTTAAAAGAATCTCAATAAGTGATGTCGATCGTGTCAGGAGGTGAAAACATGAAGGCTTTAGAAGCTTCATATCGTGTGTCGCTATTAATAGCAAAAAGTTGTGCAGCGGAAACAATTGGTGAAACTTTGGTCAAGCCTGAAGCAAAAATAATAGCGGAAATTATGATCGGAGATAATGCAAAAAGATCTTTTGATAGGATTTGTCTTTCAAATAGTACCGTTCATTGAAGAATCACTGAAATGGCTGAAAATATGAAACAAACATTGTTATCCAATATATGTAAGAGTCGTTATGCATTGCAGGTAGATGAATCCACCGACATTACAAATTTTGCAAATCTTCTAGTGTTCGTTAGGTTTGAAAAAAATCAAAAAATTCATGACGACCTTTTATATTGCCAACCTTTTCCAGAACATACAACAAGAGAAGAAATATTCAACAGCGTAAATACCTTTATGCATCAAAACAAGCTTGATTGGAAAAGTTGTTGGAATAAGCACGAACGGAGCGAAATCCATGGTCGGATCTAAAAAAGGGCTTGTTTCAAGGATTCAAGCTGTTGCACCAAATGCAAAGTCGACACACTGCTGCATACACAGGGAGGCTTTGGCCACACATATGATGTCTACAGACCTAAGAAAAGTTCTTGATGAAGCTGTAAGAATCATAAATTATATTAAAGGCCGTCCTCTAAATGCGAGACTTTTCTCTTAACTTTGCAAAGAAATGGGAAGCAACTATTCACATTAAGCAGCTATTCCATACCGATGTTCATTGGCTTTCTCATGGAAAAGTTCTTACTCGTTTATTTGAACTTCAGAATGAACTAAAAGTTTTTCTTGATGAAAAGTTTGAATTGAAAAAGTATTTACATAATTGGAAATGGTTCAGTCAATTAGCATACCTGGTAGATATATTTACTGTATTAAATAGTCTTAATTTATCTTTACAAGGCAAGGAAATTTCTATATTTTTCATGTCCACGATAAAGTGAATGCCACGTTGGCAAAAATGAAGTTATGGCAAAAGCGGGTTGGTAATGGAGAATTTGACGCGTTTCCATCGCTTCATGAATTGCTCGCAAGTTCAAATGAACAAATTGATGATGATGTGAAAATTACTATCATGCAGCATTTAAAAAGCTTACAAATGAATAAATGAATATAGAAAAGTATTTCCCAGAATTGGACATTAATATTGAGTGGATAAAATACAATATAAAAACAAATTTATGCCAAAGGGTCTATCATCAATAAAAGAAGAACAACTTTTAGAACTAGCTTCTGATGATTTCCTAAAATATAAACAGTGAGAATACGTTATCATCATTTTGGCTACAAATACAGAATGAATTTCCACAGATAAAGCTCTAAGGTTCATTTCTGTGCGAAGTTGGATTTTTGGCCCCTGTAGATATTAAGATGAAGAAGAGGAATCGCATTATAGATGTTGAACTGCATCTGAGATTGAAATTAACTATAGATCCAAATTTTGCTGAAATTTTATCTCGCCACAAGCAATTTCATTCCTCTCATTGATAAATTATTTCAAGTAAAACTTTATAGTATCTTTATAAAGTTTGTTCTATTAAAAATAAATCATATTTTTTGTTTACATGAACATATAAATTCAAATAAAATAGATATTTAATTTTTTAATATTTTAAATTAATTTATTAATTTTAATTAATGTATTAATTCTTTATTAATTTTAATTAATTTATTTATTTTAATTAATTTATTTGTTTTAATTAATTTATTTTTGAATTAATTAATTAGGGGTACTTGATAATAATGAAAATTTAAGAAGGGGTCCACGGATATCTGGAGTTTGAGAAACACTGTTCTAAAGCATTGAAAAATTCCTCCACTTCTACATTAGTAGACCCTTCTGTGGGACCATAGGCACAAATAAGTCTCATTGTCCAGTTCCCCATTCTGATATTTGCCCACATCACTCTATTTGAGACTGCCTGCCATTCAAGAAGATTAGCCTCATATTTTGTGTTGAATACTATGGCTGCTACTCCTTGTCATTTCCTGAATATAACATTTTGTATTTATTGCTCAGAAAGATCTCGTCCGTTTTTGTCTTTTTTGTTTCAGTCACCCCTATTTTGTCGATCTGGTACTTATCTAATTCCTCAGCTAGCTCCATTTCTTTGCCATTCAGGCTTAGGACACCAGAGTGTACAGAGGATTTGAAACTGAAAGTGATCACTGTTCTTCAAAAGCTCTTCAACCTCATTTTCATGAACCTCTAAATCTTCATCCAACGTAGCAGTAGCTCTGTGCACCATAATACATACACCTGGTTGATATATCTTAGCAAAGTCAGCACTCATTAACTGATAGCTTCTGACACTCGTGTACTATCTGCATTCAATAAAGTTATTCTTCCACATTCATTCTTTCTTTTGTTTGCGGCATAATGATAAAATTCTTTTGGATTGCCTTTAGCTTGCATGGCTAATTTCTTTTCATACTCTCCGTTTTAGCTTTTCTCACAATACTCGTTACTTTTCTGGATTGAGCTTTATATATTTCATAACTCCTCTCACTCTTATTCTCACGATACTCTTTCCACATCATCTTCTTGTGGATCTCTAGCTTAATAAGGTTGCAGATCCATTTCACACCCAACCTATTTACTCTTCAAACACTAGGGATACATTGAGATAACTCCTCATTCAAGCACTTTTTTAAAGATTCCCATGCATTGCTGACATTTTTTCCATTCAATAACTGATAGCATGGGACCAAAGATAATATTCTTCTAAGTTGATCATAATTTCTAGCTTTGTAATTCAGCATGTAGCCTGATTTAATCAGAACTTCAATACAAGTAGATACTTCCCAAGAAAGAACAGCATGATCACTGTCACCAATTGGTGGTAAAATAGCTATATTCTTGACAGAAATCCCTTCTGATGCTATGAGCAAATCCAACACTCTTTGACCTCTAGTTTCTTCTTTCACATGCTGCTTGAGAAAGTTATCCTGCAACAATTCAATAAATTTCTGTTCATGAGATTTCTCTTCTTCCCAATCAATATTTGGAACATTAAAGTCACCCATAATGATCATTCGCTTGGTACCCATAAGACTATATTGGCGATGCATTTCTTTGTCCCCTACAACTGAGCTGCCAGGTCTGTAGCAACACCCCACCATATATTTCATTCTGTTAACCTCCACTCCACACCAAATAGACTCAAACTCATTGCTACATGGGACATTGTTATCATCATTGTTTTCTTGTATTTCTACCCTAACTGGACTTAAGTCATCTGATATCGTTAGTAGCACTCCTCCCTCTCCCTCTCCTATCTCTTCTGTCATTCCTAAAAATAGTATATTCATTACACTCGATCCCACTTATCATATCTGATTCTGATAGCCAGGTTTCGTTAATGCCAACAATCTTAGGCCACATCATATTCAATAAAGCAACATACTCAACCCCTTTGTTTCTAATGCTCTTGGCATTTGTGTATAGACATAATAAATTACAACCTAGCCTTATTCTTATAATTGGATATGCAATGTATTTGGTTTTGTTCTAGAATTTTCTCTTTTCCCTCCCCAGATATACTTAAAAGGTCTGAACCCAAAGCATATTTTTCCACTCTTATGCCACATAACCGTGTTGAAAGGCATTTATATCTTTATCACATTTGTATACCATAGCTGAACTTTCACACACATTTTTCCCATTCCTTCCTTGATGATCTAGTTTCCTTGACTCTCTACATTAAGTCTCATACCAAGAAGTAATTTCTCCATGCTTCTGATGCCAAATGAATTCAAGTTATATGACTAATATGACTTCATATTAGTGAATAGAACAAATGTCAAAGTTTATTAACATGCATGTATCTGCTCAATATCTTTTATCCTTCTATGAAATTCTATGGAATTTTTTTTATCAAGGAGGTTTGTGGCCAGTGAGGGGACAGAGAAGGTGTGTGGGACTGCTTATAGAATCCACAATAGGTCCGAGTAGACATTTACTTTCATGTAATTTTAGTGAACAATATATTCCGCAGGTCTTGCATGGTATGTTTAGAGTCTTTCGATGGTTTCTTCATCTATGGAGGTTGTTTCATCCAGTAACTTGTTAAGCTTTTTGAACTGACTTTTGATAGGATCATTATTTAGCTTGAACTAAGTATTGCAATCATGAAAGCAGTAAATTCATTTTCTGATTGGTACTATGGGTAATTTGCATATAGCAGAAAGGAAACCAGATTTTAACTTTTAAAACTAGAAACTTAAAACCAGTTTGGCTGGTGTGTGTGTGTGTGGGGGGGGGGGGGGGGGGGTTGAAACACCTTCACTTTTGTAGGTTAAGATAAAAAGAAACCATATGTAAAATTGAGTCTGTTTCTCTTTTAGCATAGATAAATCTTATCATTATTGTAAAATTCTTAAGCGTTCAGTTTGGTCTCTTCCACTTTTGTGTTTCAGGTGGGGAATTGAAACATTTATTTGCATACCAAATTTGGTATTCCTAGCTACTTCCATTTTAGATATCCAAACATGGTTCAGCATATCTGAAGAAATGATTGCATAAAAAGTGAAAAGAATAAGAAAATATGAAGACTAGAATAAAAGTATAGAATTAAATCATAATTTTTATCATAAAATACAAAAAAAAAAAATTAATCGGTTGCTAAAAAAAAATGAAACTGCAAGAGCAAAGTTTACAGATAGATTAAAATACTCTCATTTGTCTACAATTGAGTGCTATTCATCTCTCATTTGTGTGGTTCAGTCTTTAAAAGAAAGGAAAAAAGAAAGTTGGTTCAAGTTTAAGAGATAGTAATGTAAAACATAGAAAGTTCCGATCCCCAAACAATGTGAAAATTTCATATTCTGTGGGCTATGGTAAAAATAAATAACTTCAGGAGTACACATCTCAATATACCCCAGGAACACATAAAATAAGAGATTGAAAGCTTTATATCCATAAATAATTATTTATTGCTGCAGTCTTTTGCCCCTCTTTGTTAGTGTTAAAAGCAGTTTTCTTTTAAACTGTATCTTTTAATAGGTTATATAATGCATTACCAGGGGAAAATGAGACTTTATGAAAAGAAGTTACCTGTTTCATCTTTTGAATATAATTACACTAGATGTGACAGTCTTACTTATTTCTAATTGCATTGGAAACATGAATATTTAATTATAAGTAATTCTTGCTTATAATTAAAGGTTCATTTCTACTGAAATGAAACCTTTAATTATAAGCAAGAATTAAAAATTGTAATTATTTGTTTATACAAATAAACAGAATTATTCGTTTCTTGAAAGAAAGACAGTTCTACTCACTTTAGGTACATTCCCTGTATAAACAATTAAATTTTTACAATTTTTAATTCTTGCTTATAATTAAAGATTTCATTTCAGTAGAAATGAAAATCAGCAATAAAAAAAAGACAGACAATGAAAATAGGTAGAAACATTGAAAACACAGACTGTCTCCTGAATGGTGAACCTAATAGAACAAGTAAAACATTTCGCCTATTTGGTTACAATATTTTAATGAACAATTATTCAAACCAATTTTAACTTATGGATCTGACAGCTGGGTTACGTGTTAAATAAAAAGTCTTTGGTCAAATGTTAAATAAAACACTTGACCAAAGACTAAGGACCACAGACATGAGAGGCCTGAGAAGGATTACAGGCATCAGTGACTATATCACATTAAAAATGAGGATATTAGGAAAGAACTCTCCATTGTTAGCATTCACAAATGTGTTAGAGCTAATCTCAGGTGGTATGGTCACTTAAACATAAGAATGATTAGCAAAACAAGTGTTCTTTGACAAGTTGGCAGGAAAAAGACCTACAGGAATACCAAGATGTAGATGGATGGAAAGAGTAAAAAGCAGAAATATAAGATTTGATAATATTGGAGTCTTGACAGATAATAGATTAATTTGGAGGAAAATTATTGATGGGAAGTTAATAATGGTATAAGTTTTTCATGTAGTACTATTATAATTATCCTGTACCACCCCCCCATCCCCTGAGGGTACATATCAGGAATTTGATGATGATGTCTTGTTTTCTTATGGTTTTTGCTAGCAGTACATATAGAAATAAATTTATCTTATTTTGATTATGCTAGTTGCACTACTAAAACATTACTTATAGTAATTTAAACATTACTTTTACAATCACTTATCTTATCCCACTCTATATAAATCTTAAAAGTATATGAATTCTCTGTTCTTGAATATTTTCCTTATTTCAACATGGCTAAGTTTGGCTGAGAAAATATTTTCTTCTATAATTTTAGATGCACAAATTCTGTTTTTTTAAGTGATGAATAGATGAATTACTTGGACATTGAAAAATAAAGAAATTTGAGGGATAAAGTATGAATGAGAATGAATATTATTACAAAGAACTTCTTTAAATACTTCATATAAAATGTATGAAATTTTGCATCTAATTGCAGATGATAAAAGAAATAAAATTTTAAATAAAATAATGATAAAATAATCCCTCAAATTTCTTTATTTTTCAATGTCCAAGTAATTCATCTATTCATCACTTAAAAAAACAGACTTTGTGCATCTAAAATTATAGAAGAAAATATTTTCTCAGCCAAACTTAGCCATGTTGAAATCATATGATAAAAAGAGATAAACCATTTATCTTTACAAAATATCTATACTCTGAAGAATGCTGTTGCAAGTTTATTTTGAATGATGGTATATTTTCAGCATTATTTCCGTTATATATCCTTATTTTTAATTCATGCTGAAAACCAGCATTCAAAGTAACTTGCAATAATTTGAGGAATTTACTGGTCTTCTCATGCAAGACAGAATAGGAATTGGCTTAATTAGAATTATTGCCACAAAATTTACAGAATGAAAAGCCTGAGACCTGTCTCAGGCTTTTCATTCTGTTTTGCAGGATTAAAACCCAATTTTCTTGGAAGAAAACCTTGGCACACCTGTGTATAAAACTGAATAACTCACCTTAAGTTAAAAAGCTCTTCTAATAGCTCTTGAATATCCTAAATAAGATTTGAAAATCTCTCCAATCAAAGGGCACATGATCGATATGTTTGGCACAATTTTTTTTTTTTTTTCATTTTTCATCTATACATATCTGATCATTTCAGAATCTATAACAGTGCCATCATCAGGAATTAATATTTAACTTGTAGGGGTTGCCAGCAGTACACTATTGTAATGGGGAGAAGAGAAGGTCAAAGTTACATTTGTTGAATATCTTCAACTGGTGTAGCCATTATATGAGGGCGGTCTGAAAAGTTCTTTGCCTCGACCATAGAAGGCAACACTGTCGGCACGATTTTTTTTCTAAGTTGGTACATCTGTCATAAGCATCCATGTGAAATTGCAAAGTCATTCTATCAAGCAATTTGTTTTGTGCAATTGTCTGAAGCAAAAGTGTTGTCTGTATCCCTTGAAATGGATAAAATTGAGTATTGTGCAGTTATAAAATTCTTTGTAAAAGAAGGTTTAACACCAAAAGAAATTCATTCAAGTTCATAAAAGTTTGAGCTCTCTTTTTTTGTGCCTTGAAGATGACCAACGTGAAGGACATCCAAAAAGTGTAACAACACCAGAAATCATTGATCAAGTGCATGATGTGGTATTGGATGACTGGTGAGTCAAGGTGCGTGAAGTTGTTGAGACTATAGGCATTTCAGAAGAACGTGTAGGATATATTTTGCATGAAGAATTGCAAATGGAAAAGCTTTGCACAATGCCATGCTTGCTCACAGCAGATCAAAAATGCACTGACATGAAAATCTCTGAACAGTGCTTAGAGCATTTTAACAAGAATAAAACTTTTTTTTTGTGTTGATTTATTACTATGCATGAGATTTGGATTCACCATTACACACCAGAATCCAAACAGCAGTCAAAACAGTGGACAGAAGCAGATTGTTCAGCACCAAAGAAGACAGTCGGTTCCATCAGCAGGAAAGGTCATGGCATCGGTGTTTTGGGATGCTAAAGATATTTTGTTTATTAATTATCTTGAAAAGGGAAAAACAATAACCGGGGAATATTATTCTGATCTTTTAATCAGACTTGACGGAAAAATTCATGAGAAAAGACCGGATTTGCAGAAGAAAAAAATAATCTTTCATCAGGACAATGCACCTGCCCACAATCATAATCATCATCATCAAATTCCTGCCATGTACCCTCAAGGGGTGTACAGGATATGATAGTACTACCTGAAACTTACATCGTTACTAACTTCTTATCTCCAGTTTTCCTCCAAATCAGTCTGTTACTTGTCAACACTCCAACATTATCAGATCTTATATTTCTGTCGTCTAAAGCACTTTGTACCATATCAATCCACCTATATCTAGATCTTCCCCTGGGTCGTTTTGCTGCCACCCTGGCAGAGAACACTTGTTTTGCTAATCTTTCCTCGCCCATTCTGTTTAAGTGACCATACCACCTGAGATTAGCTCTGCTATAGCATTCCTGGATGCTGACAATGTCAAGTTCTTTCCTAATATCCTCGTTTTTAATATGATATTGCCATTGATGCCATCTGTTCACGCCTATAATCTTTCTCAGGACTCTCATATCTGCGGTCTCTAGTCTTTGGTCAAGTGTTTTACTTCTGACACAGCTCTCAGATCCATAAGTTAAAAGTGGTTTGAAAACTGTCTTGTATACAGCTAATTTAGTGTTCCGACTAATTTCTCTCTTATTCCATTTGAATTTATTCAGTTGACTTCCCACCATACCAGCTTTGCTGATTCTGTTGTCTATTTCTATATTTAATTTACCATCTTCAGTAAAAGTTGTGCCTAAATAGCTGAAATGTTTTACTTGTTCCACAGGTTCTCCATTCACAACACAGTTGACATTTTCAGTGATTCTGCCTAGTTTCATTGTCTTTGTCTTTTTATTGCTGACCTTCATACCATATCTATTACAACAGCTATTCAATTTAGTCAGAGAATATTGCAGACTTGTAGCGGATTTATTTAGAAGTATAATATCATCCGCATTAAAACAAAGAGCTGACATTAACATCTCCAATTTTGATATCAGGTTTAATACCACTTTCCTTCGTAATGTGATCCATATAGATAATGAATAACACAGGGGATAATGTACATCCTTGTCTCACACCAGATTTAACATTAAACCATCTTTCTGTACTTCCTTCAATTCTAACTGCTGACTCACAACTCAAATAAAGACTAAGTATTGCTTGATATAATGCCCCATTGACACAATATAACTGTAGCGTATTGAATAGCTTCTCTCTTGGCACCTTGTCATATGCCTTTTCCAGATCGACAAAACTTAAATACAGATCTTTGTTATATTCCCATGCTTTCTCGACTATATGTCGTAAAGTGAAGATCTGATCCTGACAGCCTCTATTTGGCCTGAATCCAGCTCGTTCTTCACCAAGCTTTTCTTCCACAATTCTTCTCAACCGTTTCTCAAGTATACTTGCATAGATCTTGCCAGGAACACTCAGTAGGGAAATACCCCTGTAATTCTCACATGCAGTTTTATTTCCCTTTTTATATATGGGTACTATAAGAGCTCTACTCCAATCATTGGGAATTCGTCCCTCTGTCCAGGCTTTCTGAACTATGCAGTGCAGCCACTGTAAGACTCTTATACCACCATACTTCAGCATTTCTGGTCGAATATCGTCTACTCCTGCTGTCTTTCCACATTTCAAGCCTTTGATGGCTTTTTCTACTTCAAGTATGGATATGTATTCCTGACTGCATGCCTGGTCAGTGTTTTTTACCACTGTGCTGTCATCACTGCTTGTTTCATTTAGCAGTTTTTCAAAGTAATTACTCCATACTTCAAGGATATCTTTTTCTCCCGTTTTTATGTCACCTTTATCATCTCTAATTCCTTTTATAGCACTCTTTCTTCCATTCTTAAGCTTCTTCAACAACCTCCAGAATATTTTGCCACCTTCTTGATATTTATTTTCTATATTCTTGCCAAAGTCCTCCCATGACTTTTGTTTAGCTAGTTTTACACAGTGTTTAGCATTCTTGCATTTGTCTCTATATTCTCTAAGAGCATAAGCTGACTTATTTGACAGGAACTTTTGGTATGCTTTCTTCTTTTCCTTCACTGCCTCTTTAACTTCCTGTGTCCACCAGGGAGTTCTGATTTTTTTTATCCTTACAGACAACCTCACCACATGCCTCTCTGGCAGAATCAATCAATGTTTTCTTCAGAGTTTGCCACTGAATCTCCAAGGTTTGATTCCTGTTCTCAAACTCTTTCATTTTTTCTTCAATAATCTTTGTGTATTTTAGTCTACAGCTCACATCTGAGAGCTGCTCAACTTTTATTCGCTTTAAAACTTTCTTACATGTTATTCTTTTCAATATGAAATTCAATTTTATCCTGCTCAAGACTAAATAGTCATCGCTTCCAATTTCAAATCCTCTGTACACTCTGGTGTCCTGCACCAAGGAGAAAACATCACTATCAACAATAACATAGTCAATGAGACTTTTCTTATTCCTCTTCTCTCCATGTGAATTTGTGCACATTTTTATGTTGGAACATGGTGTTAGTAATAACCAGTCCATGTCCTGAGCAGAAATCCAACAAATATTTGCCATTATTATTAGCTTTGCTCTTTTCTCCAAATTTTCCCAAAATATTTTTGTATGTCTCACAATCATTTCCTACTCTGCTATTTAGATCCCCAACAAGGACCAAGATTTCCTTTTTCATTGTGTCAGTTGCTTTTTTTAAAGCCTCAAAAAATTCCTCCACTTCTACCTTAGTAGAACCTTTTGTGGGACCATAGGCACAAATAAGTCTCATTGTCCAGTTCCCCATTCTCATATTTGCCCACATTACTCTACTTGAGACTGACTGCCATTCAAGAAGATTAGCCTCGTATTTTGTGTTGAATACAAAATTGTTATAACATTTTGTATTTATTGCTCAGAAAGATCTCGCCAGTTTTGGTCTTTTTTGTTTCAATCACCCCTTTTATGTCAATCTGGTACTTATCTAATTTCTCTGCCCACAATCGTGTTTTGTCAATGGAAAAATTAAGGGATCTGCACTATGAATTGTTGGAACATCCACCCAGTTCCCTACATTTGGCTCCTCTGACTTCTATCTCTTCCCAAAACCAAAACTCTTCCTCGCTAGTCAGCGTTTTTTCTTCGAATGAAGAGGTGATTGCAGCTGTAGAAGAGTGTTTTGCAGTTCTTACTGAAAACCACTGCAGAGACCTGATTAATTGTGCTGGAGCATCGCAGGAATAAATATATTAGTCTTAAAGGAGGTTATGTTGAAAAATAAAAATAATTTTGAAATTATAAATTAGTTTTTTCATTGTTAGACCAAGAACTTTTCAGACCACCCTCGTAACTTATAGACTGCATTGATGTTGTAGAAATGCTTCTGAAGACAACTGATTTTTAACTGAGGAAAAAAAGAAAATCTGATTCTAATTGTAAAATTACATGAACCAGAAAAGTGGACTAGCATTGTAAAAATGCCAAGAAATTATATTCTTGATATAATCCTCTATCCAAGTGTGAGCAAACATAGTTCATGCCTGAAGTGATTTCAGGACTGGGTAACTTGTATATAGAAGCTATAGACTTCACGTCACTTGCCTTAGTATCCCATAATGCAAAGCACATATCCTTATGGACATGCAGAATGCTATGCCTAATTGGAAGGGTCACTACCGAGACCAGTTTTTGACCTTTATTGAGGAACCAGACCCAGAGGTGATACCAAGGTTGAAGTAATGCAGAAGTCATATTTCCATATACAAGTAGCCAAAAGGTATCACACCTTATTACTAAAATACCCTGGGTAGTGACTTCCCATAATGCACATGTTTATGATGAATTTAATGCAGCCAGTTCTGATTAACACTCAGATTACCTAATATCCTATACCAGAAGCTGAAACATAACTATTTTTCAGGAAATTACAATGTATACTGAATATTAATTATAATGCCTTTTAATTAATACTTCCAATATTTTGGCAAAGTCAGTTGCAGTCATCAGGGATCACAGAACGATATGTGCACATAGCATTAATACTGGTAAATGAATCTGAAGAAAGACAACCAAAGTTGGGCCTGGTCCTAATTGGTAGTCCCCGTTGGGCTAAAATGGATGATCTTGCCATTGAACTGAAGATCTGAGGATGAGTGCTTTCCAAATTTTGAGACTGATTACAAGAATATCCTCTCCTGTTTGTATCTGTTGTAGTGGAGCAGAATGGTCTCCAAAGAAAGGTCAACCATAGTGCCTGTAATGGTAGAACTGAATATAATCCATGTGTTCAGAAAGTCCCTTGCAGTAGCAAACTATCCTACTGTGACCAAACAGGCAGGACAGCCGATATCAGGATATCTGAACACATGCGCTACATCTGATTCCACTATTATAGCTGCACTGGACTTGCTGATCATTTTTTGGCCATCCACCACAGGATACACTGTAAGATAGCCACTCTACTCCACCATAGCTGATACAAATGTGAGAGGCTTTTCTTGGAATCAGCCTCAGCCCTGAGAAAATTTCTAAACCTCAACCAATTTAGGTGTATGAAACTGCCCCAAATTTGGGAAGCACTCGTTCTCAAATCTTTTCTGCATCACCTTTATTCACCTTTGCTCTTCCCAGTTTAGCATTGCAAAATACAACTGAATATTTTCTGTCAAATCATTTCATGTATGTGTGTGATATCATTCAGATACAAATTAAATAGAGGACCAAATACTGAGCCCTGTGGTACACCACTGGTTGCTTGACTTTTCCTGGACTGAACTCCTCAATAAACCACTCTTTGATCTCTGTAAGATAGCCACCCTCTAATCCAATTCACCAGATTCATATCCATCCATTTTATGCAATCTATGTGGAATCTTTCCAATGCTTTTGCAAATATAGCAATATCACTGAGTAGCCATTTCCCCTTATCCAACTCCACTGTTATGATTATAAAAATAATCAAATTACTAAGGCAGGACTGGCTGACCTACCTTTCACAAAGCCATGTTGTCTCTTATAGAATATCATATTCTTCTCCAACCTGTCCTGAATTCTGTCTTTCACTAATTTCTCTAACTCTTTAACCACCTCTCCTGAGATGCTGATTGGCCTATAATTTGCTACTTTTGTCTTGGAGGCTCCTTTATGCCATGGGATTTTTTTAGCCTCCTTCCACTCTCTCTCTTGGCACATTCCCAGTATTAAGGCTTGAATTAAACAGCTTGTTCAGAGAAGATGATAATTCTTCTTGCACGTTCTCGTAATACATAGGCCAATATGCCTGTGTATATGCCCATGGGGTGCTTAAGAGTCAAAGCTGTATAACTGAGAGGAGACCTCCACATAGCCTTTAAAGGAATGCGGAGAACCGACCAGGGCTTCTGACCTAATGTCCAATCCTCACCTTCTCGTGGTGCACCCTGTTGGATATCTACTTTGATACTGAACGAACGAGGAGGGGCTGGCAATTTGGAATTTAGCCGACCAAATTGTATTCTTATTGGTTAAACCAAAATAAAAAATGATGGTACAACATGACAAAATTTCATGCCGGCTGGGGCGTCGCCCGGTTAAACAAGGCCCCCGTTGTTTTCGACAGGGAACCAGGGCGAACAGCGAAAAGTCAGCTACTGGAACAAATCTGAAAACAAACCCCAACTCAACATCACCAGAGTTAAAGATCGGTACTATCAACGTAAGAAGCCTGAATGGCAAAGAAATGGAGCTAGCTGAGGAATTAGATAAGTACCAGATCGACATAATAGGGGTAACTGAAACAAAAAAGACCAAAACTGGTGAGATCTTTCTGAGCAATAAATACAAAATGTTATATTCAGGCAATGACAATCAAGGAAAAGGAGTAGCCATAGTATTCAACACAAAATACGAGGCTAATCTTCTTGAATGGCAGTCAGTCTCAAGTAGAGTAATGTGGGCAAATATGAGAATGGGGAACTGGACAATGAGATTTATTTGTGCCTATGGTCCCACAGAAGGTTCTACTAAGGTAGAAGTGGAGGAATTTTTTGAGGCTTTAGAAAAAGCAACTGACACAATGAAAAAGGAAAAGTTGGTCCTTGTTGGGGATCTAAATAGTAGAGTAGGAAATGATTGTGAGACATACAAAAATATTTTGGGAAAATTTGGAGAAAAGAGCAAAGCTAATAATAATGGCAAATATCTGTTGGATTTCTGCTCAGGACATGGACTGGTTATTACTAACACCATGTTCCAACATAAAAATGTGCACAAATTCACATGGAGAGAAGAGGCTAGGAATAAGAAAAGTCTCATTGACTATGTTATTGTTGATAGTGATGTTTTCTCCCTGGTGCAGGACACCAGAGTGTACAGAGGATTTGAAATTGGAAGTGATCACTATTTAGTCTTGAGCAGGATAAAATTGAATTTCATATTGAAAAGAATAACATGTAAGAAAGTTTTAAAGCAAATAAAAGTTGAGCAGCTCTCAGATGTGAACTGTAGACTAAAATACAGAAATATTATTAAAAAGAAAATGAAAGAGTTTGAGAACAGGAATCAAACCTTGGAGATTCAGTGGCAAACTCTGAAGGAAACATTGATTGATTCTGCCAGAGAAGCATGTGGTGAGGTTGTGTGCAAGGATAAAAAAATCAGAACTCCCTGGTGGACACAGGAAGTTAAAGAGGCAGTGAAGGAAAAGAAGAAAGCATATCAAAAGTTCCTGGCAAATAAGTCAGCTTTTACTCTTACAGAATACAGAGACAAATGTAAGAAAGCTAAACAGTGTGTAAAACTAGCTAAACAAAAGTCATGTGAGGACTTTGGCAAGTATATAGAAAATAAATATCAAGAAGGTGGCAAAATATTCTGGAGGTTGTTGAAGAAGCTTAGGAATGGAGGAAAGAGTGCTGTAAAAGGTATTAGAGATGATAAAGGTGAAATGAAAACAGGAGAAAAAGATATCCTTCTAGTATGGAGTAATTACTTTGAAAAACTGCTAAATGAAACAAGCAGTGATGACAGCATAGTGATAAAAAAAAAAACACTGATCAGTCATGCAGTCAGGAATACATATCCATACTTGAAGTAGAAAAAGCCATCAAAGGCTTGAAATGTGGAAAGGCAGCAGGAGTAGGTGATATTCGACCAGAAATGCTGAAGTATGGTGGTATAAGAGTCTTACAGTGGCTGCACTGCATAGTTCAGAAAGCCTGAACAGAGGGACGAATTCCCAATGATTGGAGTAGAGCTCTCATAGTACCCATATATAAAAAGGGAAATAAAACTGAATGTGAGAATTACAGAGGTATTTCCCTACTGAGTGTTCCTGGCAAGATCTATGCAAGTATACTTGAGAAACGGTTGAGAAGAATTGTGGAAGAAAAGCTTGGTGAAGAACAAGCTGGATTCAGGCCAAATAGAGGCTGTCAGGATCAGATCTTCACTTTATGACAAATAGTCGAGAAAGCATGGGAATATAACAAAGATCTGTATTTAAGTTTTGTCGATTTGGAAAAGGCTTATGACAAGGTGCCAAGAGAGAAGCTATTCAATATGCTGCAGTTATATGGTGTCAATGGGGCATTATATCAAGCAATACTTAGTCTTTATTTGAGTTGTGAGTCAGCAGTTAGAATTGAAGGAAGTACAGGAAGATGGTTTAATGTTAAGTCTGGTGTGAGACAAGGATGTACATTATCCCCTGTGTTATTCATTATCTATATGGATCACATTATGAAGGAATGTGGTATTAAACCTGATATCAAAATTGGAGATGTTAATGTCAGCTCTTTGCTTTATGCGGATGATGTTATACTTCTAAATAAATCCGCTACAAGTCTGCAAGATTCTCTCACTAAATTGAATAGCTGTTGTAATAGATATGGTATGAAGGTCAGCAATACAAAGACAATGAAAATTGGCACAATCATTGAAAATGTTAACTGTGTTGTGAATGGAGAACCTGTGGAACAAGTAAAACATTTCAGCTACTTAGGCACAATTTTTACTGAAGATGGTAAACTAAATATAGAAATAGACAACAGAATCAGCAAAGCTGGTATCGTGGGAAGTCAATTGAATAAATTCATATGGAATAAGAAAGAAATTAGTCAGAACACTAAATTAGCTGTATACAAGACTGTGCTCAAACCAATTTTAACTTATGGATCTGAGAGCTGGGTCAGAAGTAAAGCACTTGACCAAAGACTAGAGACCACAGATATGAGAGTCCTGAGAAAGATTAGAGGCGTGAACAGATGGCATCAATGGCAATATCATATTAAAAATGAGGATATTAGGAAAGAACTTGACATTGTCAGCATCCAGGAATGCGTTAGCAGAGCTAATCTCAGATGGTATGGTCACTTAAATAGAATGGGAGATGAAAGATTAGCAAAACAAGTGTTCTCTGCCAGGTTGGCAGGAAAATGACCCAAGGAAAGACCAAGATATAGGTGGATTGATACAGTACAAAGTGCCTTAGACGATAGAAATATAAGATCTGATAATGTTGGAGTCTTGACAAGTAACAGACTGATTTGGAGGAAAATTGTAGATAGGAAGTTAGTAATGATGTAATTTTTTCATGTAGTACTGTCATATCCTGTACACCACTTGAGGGTACATGGCAGGAATTTGATGATGATGATGGACTGGCTGACCTACCTTTCACAAATCCATGTTGTCTCTTATAGAATATCATATTCCTCTCCAACCTGTCCTGAATTCTGTCTTTCACTAATTTCTCTAACTCTTTAACCACCTCTCCTGAGATGCTGATTGGCCTATAATTTGCTACTTTTGTCTTGGAGACTCCTTTATGCTATGGGATTTTTTTAGCCTCCATCCACTTTCTCTCTCTTGGCACATTCCCAGTATTAAGGCTTGAATTAAACAGCTTGTTCAGAGAAGATGATAATTCTTCTTGCACGTTCTCGTAATACATAGGCCAATACGCCTGTGTATATGCCCATGGCTGGGTTTGTGTTGAGGTGCTACAATATTTTAACCTCCTCTATTTCTTCAACCCCCTATTCTCCTATCAGTTGATTTCATATCTGGCATTCAGTGTCACCGTTTAGATTATTATATTCCTGCAAAATGCTCATTCAGTAATTCAACACTATTTTGTTCAGTTCTGTTACTTCACCATCATTTTTTTAAAGTCATCCTTCCATAATCATTCCCCTCAGGAATACATATCCATACTTGAAGTAGAAAAGGCCACGAAAAGCCTGAAATGTGGAAAGGCAGCTGGAGTAGATGATATTTGACCAGAAATGCTCAACTATGGAGGTATAAATGTCTTACAGTGGCTGCACTGCATAGTTCAGGAGGCCTTGAGAGAGGGATGAATTCCAGATGATAGTAGAGCTCTCATAGTACCTATATACAGGGTGTTTTGTTTCAAAAAGAATGTCCCAATTTGAAAATTGTATATCTCTGCAACCACGAACCACAAATGAATGCGACTAGTACCATGTGATCGACGTTTGGCTCAAAGTTTGATATGATGACCGCTAGATGCACTACTAGTGCCCAAATTGCCATTACGCTTAGTTAATGAGAAGTTGGCATCTGGTCAACGGAAGGCATTTTGTGTTCTCGAATTTAGAAAGACTGAGTCCGTGATTACGGTGCAGCATGCATTTAGAATGCATTATGGAATTGATCCACCACTGGACAAAAACACATTCGCCGTTGGTATCAACAATTTCAAGAAACCGGGTGTTTATGTAAGGGAAAGAGTCCTGGACGACCACCCACCTCAGAGAGGAATGTGCAACGAATACAAGAGGCTTTTCAGCGAATCCCGTGCAAGTCCACTTGTCGTGCTAGCCATCCCTCATGTGACTGTTTGGTATTTGTTAGGACGACATTTGCTAATGAAGCCATACAGATTGCAAGCTCTTCGTGTAGGTGACAAAAAAAAAAAAAAACGAACAGATTTTTGTGCTAATCTGTTAGAGGACATGGAGGATGACACCTTCCTACAAAGGTTGATTTTTAGTGATGAAGCAACCTTTCATCTAAGCCATAAAGTTTCGTGCCACATTGTTCGCATATGGGGATATGAGAATTCACATGAAATTGTACAACATGAACGTGATTCACCAAAACTTAATGTTTTTTGCACGGTTTCTGTTAGAAAGGGCCTGCTTGTTTCATTTAGCAGTTTTTCAAAGTAATTACTCCATACTTCAAGGATATTTTTTTCTCCTGTTTTCATGTCACCTTTATCATCTCCATTCCTTTTACAGCACTCTTTCCTCCATTCCTAAGCTTCTTCAACAACCTCCAGAATATTTTGCCATCTTCTTGATATTTATTTTCTATATACTTGCCAAAGTCCTCCCATGACTTTTGTTTAGCTAGTTTTACACGGTGTTTAGCATTCTTGCATTTGTCTCTGTATTCCTCTAAGAGCACAAGCTGACTTATTTGCCAGGAACTCTTGATATGATTTCTTCTTTTCCTTCACTGCCTCTTTAACTTCCTGTGTCCACCAGAGAGTTCTGATTTTTTTATCCTTGCAGACAACCTCACCACATGCCTCTCGGGCAGAATCAATCTATTTTAATTAGTAGCTTATATTTTAAATAGTATAAAATTTTCATCCTAGTATTATGGACATCTTTAGTATGACTTTCAAATTAAACAACAAGAACAGAAACTGGTACTATACCAGTTATATAACTATATTCAACAGAATGGCATGCATGAACTCTACATAAATGATGTAGAATGCCATTGTCTAATTATATTAAGAATCTAGCAAAATTAATTTTAACAATATTTAAAAAAATAATAAATAAAAATCATTTAATAAAACACAAATAAAATAAGTTAATATATATAATTAAGTTTAAATTAATTCCACAATTTGTGAAGAACTATTTCCCATAAGAGGGATAATTTAAGTTCATTTCTATTTAGATTCAGTCAGTGTAGCAAGGCCTCACAACTCAAATGTTCTAAGAGATTATTATTTTTATGAAGAACTTTAATTTTTTTTTTCCAAAGAACTCATTGTCTGGATTGGCCAAAATACAATAATCCACATTGCCAAGGAATTTGATTTACTCCAGGGTGGTCTAAAGGCAGATGTTTATCTTTAGTTGAGCTCAGAAAAGCAGATATCTTGTTAATCGGATAGGACACCTGTAGGCCAATGGCTGCTCTAAGTAACTGGGCTGTACCTTCTGATACGCCTTTAACATAGAGAATGGTGACAAGATAGACCATGTCTGCATCACTATTTTGATGGGAGGCAAATAACAAGGAAACTACTTATTATCTTGTCAACATATTATTCTGTAAAACCATTAGTAAGGAAGGTGGACTTGATGTGATTTATTTCTTGGGAGAACAGCAATTCAGTGGAGCAAAGAGAGTATGTTTCATGTATTGAAGTCTTAATGGTGCCAGATTTTTAACAGTTATGTGATAGTATTGAAAGAGGATGTGTGTAAAGTCTGGTATATGGTCTCTTTCTGAATACTGAGAAGTGAAGGCAGCCATCTGGTTGACAAAGTAATAGATCTAAAGAGGCAATCTGATTGTTCTCTTCTAACTCGAGTGAACTGGATCCGGTGATGGAGGTTATTAATCTTATTGACAAACTCTTGGAGGTCTGTACAGGATCCATGCCAAACTGCAAAAACATCATTTAACATATCTGTACCATAAGGATGCTATTCACTATTACTTAAAATTATAATAACGGAATTAACTCACGTAAAATATTATTTATTAGTAGAATTTTTGCCTGAGTATCACAGGCATCTTCAGTACATGTGAAAAGCTAATTAAAACAATAGCTCAACGATTCCAAAGGATGCCACCTAAGTAGTTCATGTAAGATAACTAAACAAGGATCATTAAGTTTCCTAACTTATTAAAAAAAAAAAAAAAAAAAAAAAAAAAAAATATGCATATATATAGATGCAATTAAAAAGTTAGAAAAGATTAGTTGAATTAAAGAGTACTATCTCTCATAGAGGGGATAGACGTGGACCATCGGATCTGTTTAAGTTGGGAGAGTGAAATAAATTTTCACATGTTTCTTTATAAAGCCGTTCCATGAGGAACTGACTTTTGTCTTATTCCACTTAACTCTGTCTAGGGTTGATGGCATGCTCTGCAAGTCCAGACTGTTCTGGTTCAAGGTATTGAATATACGACTTGTGTTCTTCTATCCGAATAAAAGCAGATCTTCCCGTTTGTCCAAAATAAGATAACCTACAAGATCAAGGAATTTGGTAGACACCTGGATGACTTAGATGTGGAAGCTTGTCTTTAGAGAAGTGAGAAAGGTGGCGATTTTTCTGATTGGGCGGAAGGCAACAAAAATATTTAGTGGTTTTAAGACTTCCGCTGTGCATTCACTAATGCCTTGCACATAAGGGATAGGAATGTGTGTTATTTCTTCTGTATTTAAAGAGGAAGATATATATCAAAACTACTTAAAGCACTTTTGATGAAAGAATTCTTATATCCAATAGATAGAAAAGAGGAAATAATATATTGCAATTCTTTCTGTAATAGTTTTTCTAAAGAACAAAAGGTGTGGGCCTGATGAACCAGTGTTTTAATAGTTCCCACCTTTTGACTGGGATGGTGATGAGATTCAGCATGGTTATAATGGCCTGTATGAGTCTCCTTCCTGTAGACTGAGAAATGTAGGCTACCATCTGATTGGCGAAGAATTGAAAGGTCTAAAAAGGCTAACAGTCTGGACTTGCAGACAATGCCATCAACACTAGACATAGAGTTCATTGGAAGAAGACTAGAGTCCTTCAAGGTCGGTTCCTCGTGGAACGGCTTTATAAAGAAACGTGAAACTTTACTTCACTCGCCCAACTTAAACAGATCCAATGGTCCACGTCTATCCCATTGGGAGATAGCACTCTTTAATCCAGCTAATCTTTCCCAACTTTTTAATTGTATCTATATATATATATGTATGGTCTTTTTTTAAATAAGTTAGGAAACTTAATGATCCTTGTTTAGGTATCTTACATGAGCTACTCCGGTGGAGCCCTTTGGAATATTGTTTTAGAAATACACTTTTATTAATACAGACCAGTATTTTACAAATAAACATTTATTAAAACCTACCAGTTTCGCCAGCAAACTGTCTGGCTTTTTCAAGGTATTACGGAAATATGAAAGTAAATGCAAATTAAAAGGAACATCATGTTCCTTTTAATTTGCATTTACTTTCATATCTCCGTAATACCTTGAAAAAGCCAGACAGTTTGCTGGCGAAACTGGTAGGTTTTAATAAATGTTTATTTGTAAAATACTGGTCTGTATTAATAAAAGTGTATTTCTATCTATAAAAACGACCAAAAATGTATACCTTGAATATTGTTTTAATTAGCCTTTTTACATGTACTGAAGATGCCTGTGATACTCGGGCAAAAATTCTACTAATAAATAATATTTTACGAATTAATTCCGTTATTATAATTTAAGTAATATGTCTACTCATGGTATTTCCTTACTGAAACAGCTATTCAGTATATGTTGTTCAAAGCTTTCCATGAGTATTTAACTATTTTGGGTGAAAGAGGACTACCCATTGCTGTGCCCTCAATTTGTTGGTAAAGTTCATTTTGGCATGTCAAGTAGCCAGAATAAATGATAAAGTCAAATAATATCTGCCAGAAAATTTTGCTTCAGGAAGTAAGTGTTTCATCTAAAGGAACATTTGTGTTCCTTAGATCGGCACAGTATCTAGGATGAAAAGGAGATCATCCGGGCAAAGAAGAAGCTCTGATGTCCTTTAATAATAGTTTTTTAATAATGTCTTTTAATAATACTTCAAAAATAGTTCTCCTTTAAAGTGAGAACTATTTTTGACAAATGAAAAGGACTTTCCTGCGAGCTCTGAAAGCAATTCGAAAAGGTGTTTTGCCATTTTTTAACATGGAAAACCAGTGGAGAACATTCATCTTTTCTCATCATCATAATTGTCAAAAAATCTGGCACCATTAATACTTTAGTGCATCAAGCATGCTCTTTCCTCCACTGAATTGCAGCTTTCCAAAGAATTAAATCGCATGTTTTAATTCTTGGGAAAATTTACCGAATCAAAAGTGATACAGACCTGGTACATCATGTCACTATTATGTTAAAGGCATCCCAGAATGTATAACCAAACTATTTAGATCTGTTGGCCTAAAAGTGTCCTTCAATCCTATTAACAAGATATCTACTTTTCTAGGCTCAGCTAAAGGTAAACATCTGCCTTTAGACCACTCTGGAGTATATCAAATTCCTTGCCTGTGTGAGTTATCGCATTTTGGCTAAACGGGTAGATCTGCAACCAGGCATCATGATGAACATTTAGGCTACATTAAGTACCGTGAGCCAGAGTAATTGCTATCACCACAAGACAGAGTTCTTCAGAAGAAAATTAAGGTTTTTCATAAAGGTAATGATCTGTTGGAACATTTATACAAAGAGTTGTGATGCATCGACTAAATCTAAATAGAAATGATGAACTTAAATTTAATTATGTATATTAATTTATTTTATTTATTTAACGAATTTTTAAAAATTTATTTATTTTTAGACCCTGCTAAAATTTCACTAGACCCTTCATTAGACCATGGCACTTCTATATCATGTACTTGCAGTTCACATATGTCATTCTATTCAATATATTGGTTTTTCTGTTCCTGTTGTCTAATTTGAAAGTCAAACTGAAGATGTCTTTGACACTAGTACAAAAAATTTTATATTAATTAAAAATATATACATAACTTAAATATGTTTTAAGTTATTTATTAATATTTAGTCCTGTTGTCCTTTATCTCATCCAGATAGCCTCAAATGTTCATTTGAGGCTATCTGCATTCCAGTTCCCCCGATATACTTCTATTCTTTTTAGCTTCAGTCCCTCTGCTGTCATTAGCAAAATCCGTCATCTCTGAAGACACTATATCCCTTGCATTCTCTTCCTGTGATCATATCATCCCCCGTCAACCACGTCTTACTAATGCCTTTAACTTTTGGACAGTTGTGCCAACCAATGCCAAAAAACTCCTCAGCCTTATTTCAAATACATCTGGAATTAGAATACATAAACTGCAAATAACTCATTCTTCCCACAACCTCCCTTACATCTTGTTACTTAGTCCACTAAAGTTAGCTTGGAGTGCTACTTATCTCATTTTATATCATGTGATCCCATTTTATATCATCTCCCACTTATCTCTACATTGCCTGGATCCTAGTTCACCTTCAAATCCCCTAAACATTCTAGTCTCCCTGACTTTGTCCTTCTGCCTTTTGCTGAACAACACTTTCTCAAGACTCTGGACACCAAATCCATTTAGATGCAACTCATCCACCATATCTTAATCCTTCCTTCCATCAAACTTACTCCACAAGTCCATGAACTTCAACCAAATTTCCTCCTGCACATGTGCATTAACTCATTTGCAATCATAGCTTTCCATCTCAGCTTGCCTCTGTCATACTGTGGCAACAAACTCACAACTTTTACTTTTTCACTTTTCTTTTTTTGTATTCACCAGCAATTTTTCAAGTCTTCTCGCATACCACACTTGTCATCTGCTGAATCATTTGTACCAGCCAAAATAAACATCTTTCACCTTAACTTTCTGCATCCTTACAGCATCACTGACATCCTTAATCATATCTCCAGGAAAACATGATTTTGTTACTCTCCTCGAGGACTCATCGTATCAGTGAATCATCATACGAAATCCGATCCTTATTTTCATGCTTTCTCTCTTTCATGTTCTTTCTTTCCCCTTTTCTTTTGCATCTGTCATTCTATATGCCAAGCATGTCTCCAACCACTCAATCTCACATTTTGTTCTGTGAAGAACTCCATGTAAGTGCACTATCTTTTCCATTACCTTCTGATCATTCTTTTCAGTTTCTGCCATGTTATTTGTACAGTCACCCATACTGCTTGACTAACTATTCAACTTACTGCTATCACTCTTCTTATTCTTTTCACATTTCTTGCATTCACTGATCTAACATTTTAGACAGACACATTGTCCAGTTTCATTCCTTCCAAAAATCTCTCATTCTGGGAATGCCATACATTTTGCGATTACATCAACATGCTACAGTTGATGTAATCGCGCATGTTAAAATCACCTATCATTGTTTTATGCATCAGTGCCATGCTGCACAATGCATTTTACAAGAAAACAAATATTGAACCTTTAAAAATCTGAAAATGAAACATTACCTTACAGATAATCACAAACACTCATAAATATAATGATACTAAAAGAATGACTTAACTGATGATGTAGACTTCCAAGAAAGAACATCTTTCGGCACCAAAAAGCACTACTTGTGCTATTTTCTGTCCTGTCCCAGAAGTAATTGAACTAACTTGTCCAAGTTTAAGGCCTTTATGCATCTTAGACAGGGTAACTTAGATCTTTCCAACAAAAGGGCATCTTCACTACTAACTGAGCTAGGCTCTATAAAAAAAAAAAAGTGACCAGAGTAAGTCTGCAAGAGGAGTTATCAGTTAACTGAGTTACACTCTTCTGGATAGCATTAAGTATTTTAAGGGATGAGAACTTTTAGGGACCTGGAACTCTAATCAACAGCAATTTTTTTTTCCCCTCCTCAGTGCAGCAAACTGATTAGCTTGGTATGTTCAGATAATGGCATCTTTCCCATGAGGCACAAGCATGTGCTAAGGTGGTACCATCATATGTTGGATGTGTGAATTTTGTTCTCCCCATACTGGTGCTTTTGGTACTGTAATGAATTTCATTGAAAAAATAACAGTAAAAGAAAAGTAAGGTGCGTGAACTGTACTCTTGTTTGGAATGTGAAATATTAGCTTCTTAAAATTAATGTAGAATACATACAACATGAAACAAGTATGAATAAACAAAGGAAATTTTGCATTTACGTGAAGTGACAGCAAACTGAAGTTCACACTTTGAAATGGAAGGTTTCTCCTACAGTGTGGCAATGACTGTTATCACTGGAAACCCAAAAGATGTGTTTGTGGCATTTAATTTAAATGCTATTGTAAATTAAAAGACTAATATAGGTATTATTTCTGGGAAGATTCCCATGTTACTCTTCTAAGATAAACTATTATTTTTATTTATATATATTATGACATTCTTGAGGTCATTAGCATTTAATGTAACCTGTTGTCATATAAGTATGAAAATTATAAATGTGGGAAATTATAAACAATGTTACAAAAATTATAACTCGGCTAACTTCAAAGGATGAAACTAAAGTGAAAAGATCAGAATACCATAAAATTCTAATTTACAAATTATTACATAATACCTTCAGGGAATGCTAAGACTCATCGAGGGAAGGCACCTACTCTACAACTCTGGCTCCACCAACCGCAACTACCTTCATCTACACCAGTGCAATCTATCCCCAACCACCACCACTATTTTCACAGACAATCGCAAACATCCATGCCCACAGCGGGATTTGAACCCGCAGCCTTTTGGTTGGAGAGTGGAAAAGTTAACCACTTGGCCAGTCAGGCGGTTATAACTTATTAACTAATATTATTATATTATTAATTTGTTATTAACTTACAATTCATTATATGTATTCTTATAACCTATAACTTATAATTCAATATTATAACTCGGCTAACTCCAAAGGATGAAACTAAAGTGAAAAGATCAGAATACCATAAAATTCTAACATTCAAAATTATAAGTGTTCTATTGTGATTTATGTCTAAAGATTTTCTATAGAGAGAGAGAAACCATAATGCAGGGTGTTTCAAAAAGAATGTCCTGATTTGAAAAATATTAAATATAATTATTATCATAATAATATCATATAATTATTAAATATAATTCTTTGAAATCAGGTTATTCATTTTGAAACGCCCTGTTTTGTGTGGAAACTGAGTATTCATTCTGTGAAGTCTGAATAAATGGCAAACTGTTTTTATAACTTGGACATATGCAATTAATTTATGCCTTATAATGATTGTTTCCAGATTATCTGGAATAAAATTATTTGGGAATGAAAATGCACCTTGCTAAGTATATTTAACAAAATGAACACATAATTCTGAAACTGTTTGTTTCTGAATTACATCAGTTCTGAAATTGATGTAGTTTATATTTATATGAATTAATGTCCCCATGGGGCTTGCGACTTGCAGGCACGGGCATGGCTAACCCGGGGTCCCAGAGCTAAGTATGATCTATTTCAAAGCTTTTGGCCATACTTTTCTCTAACTCTTCCACTTCCTTCTTTTACCCTCATATTAACATTCTTCCTAATGAGGATTCTTTACTTAAAACTTTGTCTGTCACTTTTCTTGCTTACTAACCCCAGGAGGAGGTCCTCCATTCTCCCTGAAGCTATTAGAGTACTCACGGGCTAGGGGTGTTTCCTCCTCTTTCAATTAACCACTAATAGTTATAGTAGTAGGCAGCAGCGCTACTTGTATTAACCTCCTGTAGCATACATATTACAATACTGCGATGTGGAAGGCAAGGGGAAACTACCACATTACATTCCCAAGTAAAAGCAGCAATGGAAGTTAAAAATGAAATCAAGATTGGCGATGGAGCCTTCACTGAAGGAGTCATGCCCAGCAGAAGTAACTGGGCTTCTCAGGTCGACAGCCAACGAAATCCTGGTACTTCTTCAAAAATGAAGACAAGAAATAAGCTGAATATTGGAACGCTAGAACATTCCATGTTCCAATATAATGGAAAATAAGAAATGTGAAAAAAGAAATGGAAAGACTTGAAATAGATATTTTGGGCATTAGTGAGACGAGATTGGAGGGACAGGGTGATTTCTGGAGTGGAGAATTTCGGATAATATATTCAGGACAAAAGAAGGGCGAGTCAGGTGTTGCAGTAATGCTTCATAAAAAAGTTGGAAAGTTAATCACTACAATAATTAACTATAGTGACAGAATCATGGCGATAAGCATTCAAAATGAACCAGTAAACCTAAATATTATAATGGTCTATATTCCAACATCACAACATAGCGATGAAGAAATTTATGAACAAATAGAAGAAATCTGGAGCGACTTTAAAGACAGAGACAATACAATAATAATGGGAGGTAGGAATGCTATAGTGGGAGAAGAGAGCAATGATAATGTTTCAGGAAGATTTGGTCTTGGACGTAGGAATGAAAGAGGAAAGCAATTAATAGAATTTTGTACACAAAAACAGTTAGTTATAGCAAATACACTATTTCAAGTTCCAAAAAGAAGATACACCTGGAAAGCACCTAGGGATTCAAATAGATTATATATTGGTCAAGAAAAGATACAGAAACCAAATAAAATATCCAGGTGCCGACATTAGTAGTGAACATAACCTTGTCTTAATGAAAACAGAACTGAAACATAGGAAATGAATCCAAAGATACAAACCAATAAGATGGAACCTTGAAAAATTAAGGAGTAAAGAAGTAAAGAGAGGATACCAAGAGGCAACTGATCATAACATTCCAGAAAACATAAATAGTCAGAATAATATTGAAAACCCATGGAATATGATTAAAGAGTTAATTACAAATTAATCAAATCAATTATTGAAAATGCAGAAAAAGAAATAAGAAAACATTGGATAACAGATGAAATACTTGACCTTATGAATGAAGAAGAAAATATAAAAATGCTGTTAAAGAAGATGTGGCCAAATACAAATATCTTAAAAATCAAATTACAAGAAAATGTAGACAAGCCAAAAAAGAATACCTGGAAGAACAGTGTAATAACATAGAGGAATTATTTAAAAAATAAAACATAGAGGAAGCCTATAAAGAAATTAACAAACTGACTTTCAAATTTAATAAAACAGCAAAAACAATGCCATCAAAGATGAAAATGGAAAATTACTAATAGAATCTGAGGATATATTAATGGAATGGAAGAATTATCTTGAAAATCTCTATAATGACGACGAACTTGATGTTGATGTCAGCATAGAAAATCAAAATGAAGATAATCTAGGACCCCCAATAAAGTGAGAAGAATTTGATAAAGCACTGTCCGAAATGAGTAAGGGAAAAAGTCCAGGTGTAGACAGTATTCCTATAGAACTGCTACAAAATCTAGGTGATGAGACAAAAACCTTACTCTATCAATTAATAGCCCAAATCTATGATAGAGGAGAAATACCTAAGGAGTTTATGAAATCAACCATAATACCAATACCAAAAAACAATAATGCAAACAAATGCAGCCAATTTAGAACAATAGCTTTAATCCCAGATGTTAGCAAAATTCTGCTAAAAATTATTCAAAATAGAATTTATTCAAAAATATATTGTCTATTGGATGAAGGCCAATTTGGATTCAGAAAGAATAAAGGAACAAGAGAGGCAATACTCTGTTTAAGAACAATAATAGAGAGAAGATTAGACCTTAATCAAAATACTTACATTTGCTTCCTTGATTTAGAGAAAGCGTTTGATAAAGTATACCAGCAAATACTCTTAAATTGTCTAACTAATATTGGCATAGATTTGAGGGATAGGAAAATAATTTATCAAATTTACAAAAATCAAAATGGACGGATTAAAATCAATGATAAAGAGAAAATAATAAATATAAGGAGTGGAGTAAGACAAGGATGTATACTTTCACTGCTTTTATTTAATTTATATATTGAAAAGGCCATTCAGGAAACTAAAGATAAAATAAATAGTGGCATAAAGATAAATGGTGAGCAAGTCGTGTGTAAGATTTGCTGATGACATAGCCCTTCTAGCAGAAACAGAAGAACGTTAAAAACAATGCTAGAATTACTAAATAATAACCTTGAAAAATATAACATGAAAATCAACACAGATAAGACTAAAATTATTGTTACAGGCAAAATCCCTATCAATTACAGAGCATAAGACATCAGCAGGGAACAAATAAAACAAGTGAAAAGCTTTAAATATTTAGGAAGCCTAATAACAGAAGATGGCAGAACAAGAGAAGACATAAGATCAAGAATAAACAACGCAAAAGCCCAATTCTCTAAGATGAAAAGCATTTTAACAGGAAACCTCAACCTACAATTGAAAAAAAAAATTGGTAAAGACATTGATATGGAGCATTGCACTGTATGGATGTGAAACCTGGATTCTAGGCAGAGAAGATGTAAGAAGATTGGAGGCTTTTGAAATGTGGTGCTGGCACCACATGAACAAAATAAAATGGACAGAAAAAAAAATAGAACCAACAAGTCCTGAGAGAGACAAACGAAAAAAGAACTCTAATTAAATCGATTGAAATTAGAAGTGATAGGTGGTTTGGACATATAGTTCGACATGATGGACTTATGAAAAGAATAACTGAAGGCAAAATAGAAGAGAAAAGAAGAAGAGGCAGACTGTGGAAAAGCTTTCTTGACCAAGTCAAAGACAGCACGTGTTTGAGAAGTTACCAGGAGGTTAAGAAGAAAGCCAATGACAGAGCGGAATGGAGGAAATTGCTGCTGAGCTACCAGTCCCAAGACTGATGCAACTGATGATGATGATGAATTAATGCATCAATTAATTTAAATGCTAGTGTCCACATTGTAGTATGTTAAGACATTCAAGTGTATCCTTGGCTTTTCAGGCTATGTTTTTCAATTTGCTTTAAAATTAAATAACATTTTCTAATGATGGTATGCTGTAGGTGTCAGTATGTCAGGTGTGCACAGCTATTATTTTTCTTATTAAATAAGTGTTACTAATTATCAAAAAACTAGTTTTATGATAATTAGTACCACTAATTTAACTGCAGTATTTAACCTCATTACAGAAGACTGATTTTTCACAGGCTTGGCTGTGTGGAATAATTATCTATCATCATTGTTTTGATATGCTTTTTTATTATAACTGTTAGGTTTTTATTGATTTTACTGTCACACTGCTAATTGTTTTTGTAATTAAATATGGACATGTTTTTTGTTTAATACAGTAGTTTATTTAGTTTTGTGTTGTTTGCTCTGTTTGCAGGATCCTTTAAATTCAAACGATGATGTTAGTGATGATGATCCTTCTGAATTGTTTGACACTGATAATGTTATTGTGTGTCAGTATGATAAGGTAAAGTATAGAATTATATGTAGTTATAACATTTAACATACTAGAACATACTGCATTTGTGTTTGTGCTAGTAATCATTTAATGATACCAAGTATTGAACCTGTCATATTCTAAACTGATTCTGAGGAGTAAAATTTTTCAGCGATGAGAAATTTCCTTATATCCATATGTCAGATAGTTGTGTTTGGATGTGTAAGTTGATGACAGCCACATTTCTATTAAAATGTTTGTGCACTCATCTTTCACATAATCCTGACACATGAAAACAGGATTGTGCAAAACATTACAGTTAATTATGTTAGGTTATTTTTAAATTTGGTAGTATCAGTTATAGCAAGATTGTAAGGAAATATGCAGATATCTGCATTATAACCTTCCATGCTAAAAAGTCACATCCTGTGTGGTCTGTCATATCTAGTCATGCACATTTACACTGCACTAAAGCAGAATCATCAAATTTTGATGCAGTCTTCATCCAAGAACATTGATTGAGAACTGATTTGATCAGAATGAAATCGCATCAAATCCATCTATACTTCAGCAGATGAATTAGGAAGTCTTGGGCAGTTTGGGGGGTGGGGGGGGGATGATGGTCAACAAAAGGATCTTTATCTTTCTTCAAAATCTCTTATAGAATAATGTCCATAATGTTAAACTCCAACCCAAAAGCAATTGTAATCTCTGCCTATGCACCTATAGATGAACTCTAAGAAGCTTTTTACTACAATAAAGAGCCAAGAGGCTATTTTTTTCCGGCATTGTAAATTAAGTTAAGGTGATAATAAATCCCTTATTATTTAAAGCTGGATACAAAACTCGGAGATTGAAATCTAAGAGTTTCATGCCAAAGAACTACTATCAGCGAGGCCAAGCGTAAGTCAACACCTGGATAGTACAACACTAGGGCGACTCTGAGCTAGCTCCATCACTATCCTTAATATTTTCTCATAATGTAAAACGTAGCTCCTAGGAGATGTATTACTGTTTTACATTATGAGGAGAGAGGTCACTACCCAGACTGGTTTTGACTTTTATTGAGGTCTCATAACCAGTCTGTGTAGTGACCTCTCTCCTCATAATGTAAAACAGTAATACATCTCCTAGGAGCTGCGTTTTACATTATGAGAAAATATTAAGGATAGTGATGGAGCTTGCTCCGAGTTGCCCTAGTGTTGTACTATCCAGGTGTTGACTTACGCTTGGACTCGCCAATAGTTTGGCATGAAACTCTTAGATGCTGATCTCTGAGTTTTGTATCCAGCTTTAAAATAATGAGGGATTTATTATCCCCTTAACTTAATTTACGCTGCCGGGAAAAAATAGCCTCTTGGCTCTTTATCATAGTAATAATAATATATGGGTACACCGGTCTGGCAATTCATCTATTAAGGGTATATGTAAGTTCAGTTCACCTAAACCTTGGTATTATCCAGGGCTACCTACTCACTGATGAGACCTCAATAAAGGTCGAAACCAGTCTGGGTAGTGACCTCTCCTCATAATGTAAAACAGTAATGCATCTCGTGGGAGCTGCGTTTTACCTTATGAGAAAATATTAAGGATATTGATGGAGCTTGCTCCGAGTTGCCCTAGTGTTGTACTACCCAGGTGTTGACTTATGCTTGGACTCGCCAATAGTTCTTCAGCATGAAACCCTTAGATTTCGATAGGCTTCGTATCCGGCTTTAAAATAATGAGGGATTTATTATCCCCTTAACTTAAGCTTTTTACTGTCAGCTCTCAGATGACCTCTACACTATTCTATTAAAATGAGATCTTATGTTACAGGAATTGTAAAAAATTTATAACTTACTTTTCATGTATCATAGTACAGCAGACAATAATGAACAACCTTCTAACTGAATTCTGCAGCATACACTAACCTTGTCACTTTGCAGAGCAAGTATATATGCAAACTGGAAATAAATGGACTTGGCAGTGGGGAACATCCATTGGAACTAAATCATAAGTAGATTATATTCTTATCAGTAGAAAATGGGCGAGATCAACATAAATTTGAACTTACAATAATGTAGAACTAAATTCTTACCATAGAATACTAAGTGCACATGCAAAATTTTCTCTCAGTGCTTATAAATGTAAAACGGGAATAGAAAATATAGTTGAAAGATTAACTTTTCTTACCACTTCTTTATACTGGGTATCCCACCCAGTATAAAGAAGCATTACAAAAACAACCCAGTGATGATGAGCCATAACAGAATTTACATACAAAGCACAATCCACCTTGAAGTTGCAGCAAAAACTTTGGTAACCATTACTGCTTCTTCATCTCAAAGGCAATAGGTACCACAAACTACTGAAGAACTAAAAAATATAGTGAAGAACTAAAAAATATTACTCAGTAATATAGGAATCAAAGATGTGTGATCTACTTGATATCTAGATGAACTAAACGATCAGATATACATGCCTCTTGAAATGACAAGGAAAACTATATCTTGAGTATCTGTCAGAAATTTAGAACTACAGTAAACTACATATTTAATGGACTAATAGGGGCTATGGGAATGTCCATTAAATCGAAAATCCTTTAATTTGCGAATTTTTTAAAATAAAAATATCTGTAACATTATACTGCAATTTTATCAGTATTAGCGCTAATAACAAAAAAAATTGTTTTACACACAATTTTCATACTTTTGGATAAGTTAATGTTCGATGTTGAGGCGCTTGGTTTAGGTAATCTTGCGTTGAAAAAACTATCAAGTTTTTTTTTTTGAACTTTTTATAATTAACTCCGTAAAAGCAAAAGAAATGATGCATCATTACAAAAATGTGTAATAAAACTGCCAAGAAAGTCCGCCACCTGACAAAATAACCAATTAGAGTGCGATTGGTGTGATCGCGTCCTGATCATTTGGCGAGCATATTTTATGAGCGGTGACTCATTTATGTCGGCTAAATTATTACAGTGTTTTTCCAACATATGATAGCCTATTTGCCAAAATTTGTTAAAAAAATAACAGGAACAAAAAATAACCTGTTAATTTAATTATAAGCAAATCTTGGTTAAAAGCATTTCAAAATTAACATGCTGTTAATTTTTATATGTGACATATGGGCCGGAAATTTTGTCTGTTAAATCGAGGGTTTACTGTACTAGAATAAAAAGAAAACTAAAAATCAAAGGTTAAAATTGGCAAGATACTTGAACAAAAATGAAGAACTCTTTAGTATTAAAGACCTACTTCATGCTTTGCCAAAAAAGTAATAATCCAAAAAGAACTGCCAATTAGGTGTTTTTTTTTTTAAAAAAAAGTTACTTATACTAACTACTGAAAAGCTATTTAAACCTGCAATATTCTACACAGGCTTAGAGAAGTAAGATAAACTTAAATCTTTGAGATATTAAAATTGGTGAGTGGTCTTGTAATTTAGCACTTGTGTGAAATTAGCAATTTATATCTGTTTCGTTGTGTTTTTTCATCAAAAGATTAGAGTATTATAGCATATTAGTGTAGATTTTCGTGTTTTTAAAGTATTAGTATACTTATAATATTGGTGGCAAAGACTGCATTGTCTATTTGCATTTCTGGGATATTATTCAGTGCAATTGCATCAAGAAGGAAGTTGAAACTGGAGAGAGAATATGTATTAAGTGTTTTAAAAGTGAGTGTCTGTTAGGCGATGAGAACGCAACAAATACCAATGATAAGATGGGAAATTATGTTAATAATATTGAACACGTGACTGGAAATAGACGAGAACGAAATGGATATCAATAAAGAAATAGTGCACTTAAATATTATCCTTCATAGGACAAAGCATGAAATTGAAAAACTGCAGAAGCGGCAAGAGTTAAGCAATGCTGAAAAAAGAAAGAAGCAGGTGATCTGAAAGAATAATAAAGACCAACCAAACAAGCAAGAAAAACAAGTAAGGAGAAAATTATGTATGGAGACTCAATAATTAGTTGAGTACTCCATGAAAGTATTTCAAGATCGTGCTTCTCCGGCGCAAAAAAAGGTAAGTCGAAGGAAATGATCGTCTTGGTTGGTACCAATGATTTGAGAGGCAAGAAGTATTCTATGAGGGAGGATGTAAAGAAGTTGTTAAAAGAGGCAAAACTGAAGATCGAGGAGGTGAAGATTTTAAGTCTCCTACCACACTATGATAGAAGCGTGGTAGATGTGCAAAAGAAATGATGTAGAATTTGTGGATCTGTAGTCTCTGTTTGAAGAAGGAATTGTACATTGCAGATGGATTAAATCTGAATGGTTTTAGTGTTAGATGTCTGGAGAGAGAGAGAGCTTTGTTTACCGAGCATGCCGATGTGCAAATTCAAGGAAACTTATGCAATTAGGGTGGAAGCAGGTGAGTTTGTGTGAAGGCAACCATGAAGCGAGTGAGTGTGAGAATCACCAAGTGAAGAATCTAGTCTCTCAAGCAAAAATACTGAATAGTGTTTATCTTCTTCTTATTATTATTGTGCTATCTTCTATCGAAGGTCAGCGACCATCTTGGCGAACAAACTGCGGTCTTGTGCTAATCTGAGCAGTTGTGCACTGCTCTTTCCTGTCCACGTCTTGATGTTGTCAAACCATGATATTCTTTTTCTTCCTCCAGTTCCTTTGCCATCAATTCTTCCTACCAAAATAGTTTGTAGAAGCTGGTATTTGCTGTTTCTCATGATGTGGCCAAGATATGTTTTTCGTTTCTTGATTATTTGTACAAGATGTTTAGCTTTGCCAATGGATTTTAAGACCTCTTCATTGGTAATTTTTTCTGTCCATGATATCTTTAGCATTCTTCTGTATAGCCACATCTCAAAGGCTTCGATTTTCTTGATGGTTGTCGCCTTCAATGTCCATGTTTCAACTCCATAGAGCAGAATCAGAAAGTAAAAGTGAATAAAGGGATGTTGCTGTTTTTATATGCAAATACCAAAGTATCAGAAATAAGAGGGACTAGTTTTTGGCATTGATTAGTGCAACTTGCCAGAAGTGATAGGCATTAGTGAGACTTGGCTAACAGCAGATGATGTAGTTACAGGGATTAAATGTGAAGGGTTTAGTATTTTCAGGGAAGATAGAGAAGATATGATGGGGGTGGGTACTGTTGATGACAGGCAGATGAATTGCAACTAAAAAGAATAGGAGACAGGCAGGAGGGTGGCTGTTCATTTGAAGCAATCTGGTGTGAGATTAATACCAGTAAAACAAAATATACAGTTGGTTGTTGCTATAGGCCAGGGAAATCCACAGATTGTTGATTACTGTTGTTTTCATGTGGGTTTGGTTTTTTTTTTTCATAGAAAAATTTTCTGGAATTATTTACTGTAAAGTATTTCTGGATTTTTTTTCAATATGTTTACAAAAAAAAAAAAAAAAAAAAAAATTATTTTCTGTTGTCTTATTATTTTATTGGCTTCCTTGCTGCTTTCTTTATATCTTAGAGTGGCATGAACATCAGCTGGGTTTTAAGCCAAGTGCTTTCTATCTTTTTTCTTTATTGCCCATTCACATTCTTCACTCAACCATTTTTTATGCTATATTTTACTTTGAATTCCAGTTGAGTTTTCTGTTACTACTTTTATGCTATCCTTGATGTGATTCCAGATGTTTTCAGATATTTTCATTCTCCTTTGGCTGTATGTTTTTCAATTTCTGTTTTAATTCATTTTAATTCACACTCATTATTTTCTACTCTCTTCTGTTATATCTAGTTAAATATTGTATCTCAGCTGATTTGTATGTGCTGAAAAATATTTACTGTTTATTTTAATCTAAAGTATGGCACCAACTACAAAATGGTCACTATTGCACTCAGCTTCTCCGAAGATCTGGATCTTCTGAATGCAATTTCTATATCTTTTACTTATTATGATATGGTCTATTTGATTGAATGTATGACCATCAGGATATTTCCATGTTTGTTTGTGTATATTCTTCCTCATAAACATAGTGCTGCTTATTATTAAATTTCTGGATCTGGCCAAATTAATCTTTCTCCATTAATATTTGTTATGAAGGCTTAGTTTCCAAGAATTTTTTTTTTTTACAAATTTCTTCTTTTCCAATTTTTGCATTAAAATCACCTAATGAAATTAATATATCCTACCGGGGAATTTTTTCAAGGATTAATTCCAGTTTTTTTGTAGGTTATCTTGAAACATTTTGCTTGTACACTTAGCTTGCTTATTCTTTCATTAAAGGATTCAAATTCAACCAGATGATGGCTGCAATTTTTTTCCTAATGATGAAACCTGTTCCAAATTCATGTTTATCAGAGTTGTTTCCACCATATAGTAGCAAAAGGTTCTCTTTCTTCAAATTTCCTTCTCCTGTCCATCTTGTCTCTTGTATTGCTGCCAGGGCTGGTGGAAGCGGGCATTCAGAGCATGCGGGAACCGTAGCTAGGGGCACACATACAGGCCTGGATCGTTACAGGGGTGCTTAGATAGAAATTGCATGCACGCAGCAAAGACCCTAGTGCTACCACTGATTGCTGCTATAGCTATTTTATATCTATTTAATTTTTGCATGATTTCTCGAAATGCTCCAACTCTGTACAAGCTTCTAACATTCCATGAACCTATTTGTAAACCATTATTCCAAATCCTGGGTCTGTATATTTAAGTCTGTCCAGTGAAGATTACTTGGTACATGTTTTGTGACTAGTTGATTTTTTACATGATAGGGTTGTCTGCCACATACTCAACCCCAAACATGGATGACAAGGGTGACTCTCTTTGTCTGATCCCTCACCTGTGACCTGTCCACTTTGGGAGGCCCTGCTGATAGCATCTAATGTTACTGCTAGTATAGCTCACAAGATCATTGGAATGCACCAACCCCCACCACGACAAGGTAGAGATACCATGGGGAGGAAAGTACTTCAACCTGATCCGAAAAGTTCTTGGCCTAACAATGAAAAAACAAATTTATAATTTCAAAATTATTTTCAACATAATCTCGCTTAAGACTAATACATTTATTCCAGCGATGCTCCAGTGCCATTATCCCATTCCTGTAGTGGTTCTCAGTAAGATCTGCAAAAACTCTACAGCTGCAATCACTCTTGATTCAAAGAAAAATGCTGATCAGTGAGGAAGAGTTTGTTTTGGGAATAGATATCAGAGGGAGTCAAATCTGGGGAGTAGGGTGGATGTTCCAACAATTCATAGTGCAGATCCCTTAATTTTCCCATTGCCAAAACCTTTGTGGGCAGGTGCATTGTCCTGATGAAAGATGATTTTTTTTCTTCTGCAAACCAGGTCTTTTCTCACAAATTTTTCCATCTAGTCTGGTTAAAAGATCAGAATAATATTCCCTGGTTATTGTTTTACCCTTTTCAAGATAATTAATAAACGAAATGCTTTTAGCATTCTAAAGCACCGATGCCATGACTTTTTCTGCTAATGGGATGACTTTTGTCTTCTTTGGCACTGAACAACCGGTTTCTGTCCACTGTTTTGACTGCTGTTTGGATTCTGATGTGTAATGGTGTATCCAAGTCTCATCCATAGTAATAAATGGACGCACAAAATCAGTTTTATTCTTGTTAAAACGCTCCAAGCACTGTTCAGAGATTTTCATGCCAGTGCGTTTTTGATCTGCTGTTAGCAAGCGTGCCATTGTGCAAAGCTTTTTCATATGCAATTCTTTTGAAATGCACTTTGACTCGCCAGTCATCCAATATCACATCATGCACTTGATCAATGATTTCTGGTGGTGTTACACTTTTTGGACGTTCTTCATGTGGATCATGTTCAAGGCTGGTTCAGCCACGTTTAAACTCGGCAGCCCATTTCTTAATTGTCGAAAATGAAGGAGAAATGCTCATAAACTTTCATGAACTTCGAATGAATTTCTTTTGGAGTTAAACCTTCTTTTACAAAGAATTTTATAACTGCACACTACTCAATTTTATCCATTCCAAGGGATATAGACAACACATTTGCTTCAGAGACAGCTGTATAAAACAAACTACTTGATAGAATGACTTGCAATTTCACATGGATTCTTGAGACAGATGTACGAACTTAGACGAAAAAAATCTTGCCAATATTGTCCCCATCTATGGTCAAGGCCGAGAACTTTTCAGACCACCCTCGTAGACTGGAAGGAAGAAAGATCACATGGCTTGAAGGAAATGAAATTTATACACTTAATTAGAGATAATTATTTGAGACAGTACATGATGGAGGGCACTAGGAGTGTGCAGGTATTGGCCCAGTTCATAGGATCAGAACTATCCATATCCAAGGTCACGTTGTCTCCATGCAATTGTGACACGAAGAATATTTTTTCAAGAAGGGGTATGTGTGGAACTACAAGGCAGGTGATTATGACAAGCTTAGGAAAAAGCTTAAATCTGTGCCATGGCATAAAACACTGCAGTTCAAGGATTTTAGCACTGCATGGGAGATAGTTAAAGGTCATCTGGAAGAAGCAATATTAAATTGTATACCTATGCTAAGTGCTTGGAAAGACGGTGCAGGAGCATAGTTGAGTCAAAGTTCCAGGAAGGACAATGTGGCTTTCGTCCTGGTAGAAGCACAACTGACCAAATCTTCACTTTAAGGCAAGTCTTTGAGAAATCTTGGGAATATGCCAAGAATGTCTACACATGTTTTGTGGCCTTGGAGAAGGCATATGACCGGGTTCCTCGGGATAAGCTTTGGCAAGTAGTACAGGAGTATGGAGTGGATGGTCACCTATTAGCTGCCATCAAGTCCCTGTATGAATGCCCAGAGTTTTGTGTCAGGGTAAACCGCACAAAGTCTGAACCTTTCACAGTCTCCGTTGGCCTCCGCCAAGGATGTGTTCTGTTATCCCTCCTTTTCATAATATTTATGGACTGGATCGATAGGCACAGCCGAGGCAGTGAGTGTGTCAGAATTGGAAAATGTAGCATGGGACGTCTGCTTTTTGCAGATGACCTAGTTCTGCTTAGCTCTTCCACAGATCACCTCCAGCGGACCCTGGATAGGTTTATAGCTGTTTGTGCAGATGCCAGAACGAAGATCAGTGTGGCCAAAACTGAAACGTTTGTGCTCTCAAGACAACCATCCCAGTGCATTCTAAATATAAGTGGAGTCCCAATGAGACAGGTGGAGAAGTTTAAATACCTTGGGTCCATATTCATGAATGATGGAAAATGGGGCGTAGAGCTAGATACTCGAATTGGCTTAGCAAGCACAATATTGCGGGAGCTTGGTCGTTCGGTAGTATTGAAGCGGGAGTTAAGCCAGAAGGCAAAGCTGGCTGTCTTCAATACAGTCTATGTCCCCATCCTCACCTATGGTCATGAGAGTTGGGTAATGACAGAAAGAATGCGGACACAAATCCAAGTGGCTGAAATGAGGTTCCTTCGAGGGGTTGCGGGGCTGACAGAACTTGAAAGAGTCAGAAGCTCTGCAATTCGGGAAACCCTCAATATTCAACCGCTGCTTCTCCGTGTTGAGAGATCACAGTTACGCTGGTACGGGCACCTGGTCAGAATGCCACAAGAGAGGCTCCCTCAGCAGGCCCTCTTTGCCAAGCCAGAGGGTGGAAGGCCAAGGACTCGCTGGATAGACTATATCCAAAACCTTGGGTGGACACGTTTGGGAATCCCACCAGAACACCTGAGCTTGGTGGCAGAGGATCGTGACCATTGGAAGTTCCTCTTGCAGCTTTTGACCTCACAACCCAATTAGGAAGAGTGGGCCTTGAAGATGTATGTATGTGTGTATACCTAAGGTAAGGAGGGTTAATTAGGTAGGAGTTAGATGGATGAGTAATATCATTATGGAAGATTAATCTTAACGAGTGATGATTGTTAAGAGGAGACTGAAGCGGATAAAATAGTTGCTATTGAGTGACTACTTTGTGTAGGTATATCATCAAAGTGCGGTTACTGCTGTATCGTGTGAAAGAGAGACTGATGTGAGAACAGAGCCGGATGAAATGGAGATTCTTAGTATGTTGCAGAATCTCAATGTAAATACAGCTTCGGGATTAGAGGGGATATCAGCCCGGGTTTTGAAAGAATGTGCAAGAGAAATGGCAATGTCTCAGCTCTGGTAGACTTCCAAGGGAGTGGAAAGAGGGAAAAATAAAGGTGTTCTAAGACTGTAGTATCAAATTATACATCAATCAGTATCTCAGGAGTGGGGTAAGTAAAAGCACCGGAAAAATTATTTTAAAAAATTCAAGAATGGTTGGATAAGAATATACTTTGAGAAGCAACATGGCTTCATGAAGGGTCAGTCATGCCTTAGTAATTTAGTAACCTTTTATAGAGTGACAATGAGTTGTATAAAGGAAATTGATTGTGCTAGATTTTGCAAAGGCATTTGACAGAATACCACATGGAACTTTGTTATAAATCGCTATCAAAGCGTGGTATGTCGAGGGACAGAATAAAGACACAAGGTGACAAGTGATGTGCTACAAAGTTCAGTGCTGGGACCTCTACCATTTAATTTGTACATAAATGATATAAAATAACCAGAAAGAAAGTATTCAGTTGTTTGCTGATAATGCAAAATTAGATAGAGAAATAGTTAATCAAGGCAATGTGGAGAGCTTGCAGAACCATATAAATAGGCTGTCAGTATAGGCAAAAGATAATGGGTGTCAGTTTAATGTGGAGAAATGTAAAGTTATGCACTTTGGGATAAATAGATAACAAGCTGTGTACCACATTGATGGAATTGTATTCCAGGAAATGAGGCTAGAAATTTAGGAGTGGTAGTAGAGAGAGTTGAAGTTTAGAAGACATATTGCTAAGGTTGCTAAAGTAGCTCATAAGGTTACTTGACTATTGAAGGATACACAAGTAAAGATAAGGAAGTTATTCCACTTTATAAGGACTTGATATATCCACATTTGGATTACTGATCTCCTGGGTTCCTTGGGGATGAGGAAGCAGTAGACAAGTTTCAGAGGTGAGCAATCAAGATGGTGAATGGTCTGTGGAATGTTCCCTGTGAGGATGGATTTGAGGGTATATGGATTGCAGAAATTAGTTGATAGGAGAAAAAGAAGGGATATAATAGAAACAATTAAGTTACTTAAAGGTTTTATAGGATTGATTTAGGAAAAATGTTTCAGCACTTGACTAGAGGGATTATGTTACTGTTTCTCATAATCCAGTCTATAACAATAAGAACAAGAGGTCATCTCTGTAAGTTGAATAAAGGTGTGGTTAGTAGGTGCATGAGGACTAGATTTTTTGCTTTGGGATTTGTGAATGAGTGGAATGGGTTGCCAGAGTCAGTTGCAAGTTCTTCATCTGTTAATGGGTTCAAGGAAAGATATGATAGATAGTGTGGATAGTTTGGGTCTTCCACGATCCATCTTAGGACTCCATGTAGGTTCCCGTATAATCTCTTCTTTTCTCCTCAACCTTATGGTTGGTGGGATATGCTACTTTATTAGGAAATGATTATGGAACAAGGTGGTTTCACATTGCCTTCCTTGCCCTACAGTAAATATTTATGTCTGTGGATGTTCCATAGACATGTTGTTAATTATTTTAACGGTATAATAGAACACAGAAACTAAGTAAATAATTAATTTATTAACTTGATGCTGATATTTCGCTGGTGTTATAACCAGCATCTTCACAGCACAAAAACACTGTCACAATACGCGAGACTAAAACAACATGGTGTGCTTAAACAAAATTGTAGCAGCAACACAAAGACTAGAGTCCTGATTTTGGTGCCCTCTATCTGAAAAAAAAAAAAAAAAGCTATCATATATTACTAGAGTCCTAGAAAAGTGCTAGTTTTTTCTTAATATGACTGTCTCCCAGATCTTCGGCAAGTTAATACAGCATATTTGTTGAGATTTGGAGTGTGTTTTAGGGCTTCTGTCGCCTCTAAGAACAATCTCTGATTTATATGGGTTTCTGTGTAGTACTTTTGTGTTTTTTCAGTTGATCCTGTGTGCAGGGGGTATCCAGAGCATGGTCTGCTAGGCCCGACTTCCCATAATGATAATTCCGGACGTATCTTTTATGTTCGCTGATGCGGATGTTCACAGTTCTTCCTGTTTGACTGTAGTAGGCTTGATTGCATGAGCAGGGTACTTGGTAGACTCATGGATGTGATAAAGGAGGAATGCTGCCCTTCCTGGATACACTCATCACACGTCTCCCAGATGGTTCCTTATCATTTTCAGTTTTTAGAAAACCCACACATACAGGCAGATACTTACACAAACAATCACACCATCATCCTTCTCAACAATATGGCATATTAAAAACGCTAACCCATAGAGCGAGAACAATCTGTTCCAATGACAAGGCTCTTAGTGCTGAACTGACTCACTTATGCCACACTTCTTGGCCAACGGCTACAATCCACATAAAATAAACAAAATACTAAACACTCCTAAGAAACCCCTCCCACCATCCACCACAGAGAACTACAACAAAACAGTCACCATCCCTTACATTAAAGGCACATCCGAAAAGATCTCAAGAATTCTCAATAAACATAAACTACGCACTACATTCAGACCATGTAGCAAATTAGCCACCCTCATCTGCTCACCCAAGGACAGCATTCCTCCTTTATCACATCCAGGAGTCTACCAAGTACCCTGCTCATGCAATCAAGCCTACTACGGTCAAACAGGAAGAACTGTGAACATCCGCATCAGCGAACATAAAAGATATGTCCGGAATTATCATTATGGGAAGTCGGGCCTAGCAGACCATGCTCTGGATACCCCTGCACACAGGATCAACTGGAAAAACACAAAAGTACTACAGAAATCCGTATAAATCAGAGAGATTGTTCTTAGAGGCAACAGAAGCCCTAAAACACACTCCAAATCTCAACAAATATGGGTGTATTAACTTGCCGAAGATCTGGGAGACAGTCATATTAAGAAAAAACTAGCACTTTTCTAGGACTCTAGTAATATATGATAGCTTTTTTTTTTTTTTTCAGATAGAGGGCGCCAAAATCTGGACTAGTCTTTGTGTTGCTGCTACAATTTTGTTTAAGTACACCATGTTGTTTTAGTCTCACATATTGTGACAAACAGTGTTTTTGTGCTCTGAAGATGCTGGTTATAACACCAGCGAAATATCAGCATCAAGTTAATAAATTAACTATTTACTTAGTTTCTGTGTTCTATTATACCGTTAAAATAATAAACAACATGTTCGACGAACACATAAGTCTGTCCACACATTTAAGGATTATAGGGCAGGGAAGGCAATGTGAAACCACCTTGCTCCATAATCATTTCCTAATAAAGTAGCATATCCTTTATTCACAGGGACTGGTTTGCCTGTTTAGATGGAAGAAAAACCTGAATTCTTGGGAGAAAAACTCTACACCTTTTATGAGACTAGCTAACTCAACTTTAGTGGAAAAGACCTAATAAAGGTTCCTGTCATGGACTGGAATCGAATCCAGGTCTTTCCGACCAAAGGAATTCATCTATACTGACTGAGCTATGGAGACTTGCCTGTACAATAATAATTCCTTTTGTGTTTTTCTTGGTATTTCTACAACAATAAGAAATGTTGTTGTTGAGAGAGAATGCAGCCCTAACTCCTGTTAGGGCTGCATTCTCAAACATTAGAAACTTTTCTGAAAGTTCTCCATTTTGTATGATTTATATTTTTCATAAATTCTTTTAACTATGTTGATAATTTTACATGGTATGCCACAATATCAGATTAATTTTCATATGCTTCTTTCTTAATGGTGTCAAAAGTTTTTTCAAAATCAACAAAAGTTAATATAAAGCCAAATAAGAAACTCAGAGTTTCATGCCGAATATAGAAACTATATAAAGTTCGGCGAAACTTTGAGTTTCTTATTCGGCTAAGAAACAATATGGGATGTAATATTCCTTAACTTAAATAAGTTCATGTCGCCGAATTGAAACCTTTGGCTCTTCATATAATTAGTTAATATAAAGATTTGACTGTTCTATTATTATTCTGAGTGTTGCTATTTGATCTTTACATGACATGTTGGCTCTAAATCCTACTTCTCTTAGCTTTTGGTCTATTTCTTTCTTTCTTTATTCTTTTTAATATTATTGTTATTAGTATTTTACTTGTTTAAATAACATTCCTCTACAATTACTGCAATGAGTTAAATCTCCTTTTGGCATTTTGATCAGTAATAAAGTATTACGTTCATCTGGCTATTCTTCCTGCATCCATATTTGGTTAAGAAATAGGGAAAGCATATTCACCATTAAATCTATATCTGCTTTTATATAGTTCATTTGATATACAAGCTGCTTTTTCATTTTTATTTTCTCTTAGTGCTTCTTTGTATTTCACTTCTTTTTATTATTATAAGAATTAAACCAAGAACCAGTAATAGAAAAAAATTAAAAAATATAAACATAAATGGATGGAAAACGTTCAAAGAATGAAAATGGAAAGATTACCAAAACAAGCCTTAAAGTACAAGCCATTAGGAAAAAGAAAACCAGGACGTCCTCTTAAACGATTCAACGATGACTTCTAAGGCTGGAACAGGCCATGCTAGGCCTAAATCCTTGATACGCATGACGATGATGATGACTTCTTTTTATTTTATTTTTATTTCTTTGCTGTCTATTTGTAATAATTTTTTTTTTTTTTTTTTTTTTTTCAAGTTTTCCCATACTCATTTTCTCTTTTGTGTGTTCTACCCATCTTTCTGTTTTATTTTTATTGTTTATTTCCTTCTTTTTCTTCAATAATATCTGCTCTTCTTTTCTGTGATTGTTTTTAGTTTTCATATTTTTTTAGTTCATGTTCTGCAATCTATTTTTGCCCATTACTTTCTTTTTGGTCATAACTTCTCCTGTTACTAAAAGTTTACATGAGCATCTGTTCCTCTCATTGCTCCCACTTTCAGAAGAGATGCTCTCTATTTTCTTTGTATCATTATATGTAAGTTTTTCCATCTGATGCTCTCCATGCTACTTTCTGTATATTTTTATGCTTAAAGATGGATTTCCCTATTATTAATTCATTTATCATGAAAAAATCCAATAACATCTTTCTGTTCTCATTTACCTATACCTTCATTTCTCATTATCATTTCTCTACATATGATCATTTTGTATTTTACCATTTAGATTCCCCATTGCTGTAATTATATTTCTATGGTTTCGGTCATCTATTGTTTTTGTAATATATCATAAAATTCATATTTTTCTTTACCTCTGTATTATTATTAGTTGGTGTATATACATTTAAAATTGTCACTTTATATAGAACCTTGAGCTAAATCTTGCTCTTATGCATCTTTCAATAATTAGTTCCCATTCTGTCATTGCTGCTCTTGATTTAGTGAACACCATTATTATTACTCCTTTTGGGCATGTTCACTTTCACTCTCCTCTTCTTTGTTTGCAGAGTATGTTACTGTTACTGATTCTAAAACTCAACTGAATCAATCCCTGACCATCGCATCTTGTCTCGCTTATTCCCAATATTTAAGTTTTGTAATATAAGTTGTTAACACACACTATTTTCTTGGATTAAGTTTAAAGAGCCAAGCTATTTTCTTACTTTGTAACAGAGCAATTTGGAGGAAAATTGTTGACAGGAAGTTAGTAATGTTGTAACTTTTTCATGTAGTACTATCATAATACTCTGCTCCCACCCCCAAAGACACATTCAGGAATTTGATGATTCTTACCATAGCAAGCCAATAGTAACTCAAATTATGGCAGAAAGCATTAATGAATGACCTTCAGAACATCAATGTTGCAGTGTTACTTTTTTGTGAGACTTTTCAGTAACTTGATTTACATACCGAGTGAGTTGCTGTAATGAAAGTTATGATAGTAATAATACACTTTTTCTTTGTTGTTTTTCAGCTTATGAGCAGGTACCTCAGCGGTCCTTATATCTGTTGGGTAAAAATCTTAATAGTTAAGAAAGAATTGATTAAGAAGATTTTGGCTTTGATTACAATTAGGGTTGCAACACTTAAGTCTGCAATTGCAGGTGTCCTTTGGCCAATATTTGCTGACACTGCTATAGTATAGAAATGCTTCCAGCTGGAAAACAGTTACAGTAAGAAATTCATCATGTAGCTTACATAATAGTAGTTATAAATGCATTCCAAAGTGGTTTTTGGTTAGTTTGTTTTATTACAAATCTTTTAAGAATATCTTTAGATACGAATGTGCTTATATTTGGACCTGTTTTTCATGTACAGATTCCAGATATCAAATGCTATAATAACTCCATATAGAGGCCAGCCTATAAGCTCTGCAACAGGTAGACATATGATACTCACTTATAAATATTTCTACACATTATTCTTTGACTTCTGCATCTTGTCTAAAAAAAAAAATTCTTCACAGTTATTGCCTTGATTTGTATTTCATGTTTAGTGTTGAACATTTTAAAGTAGATTATATGAATCCAGACATAGCATACAAATGCTGAATGGATTTTATTAAAATAAAAAAAAAAAAAAAGAAACATATTTAATATTGCTCTTAAAATAAGTGTACCATCTCACCTGTTACTAAGCTCTTTGATTTTGAGAGTGATGGAAGAGATTTTTATGAAATAATGATGAAACTTCTATGGAAAGGGAATGAAATGGAAAATGCACATTGTCACTGCTTGGTGACTTTCAAAAAATCTTCAGTGAAATGTGAATAGGAAAACAATTTATATCTTAAAATTTCATGGAAGAATATTTCATACATTTCTATATGTATTTTTTACAACTGTGTTTATTTGATTCCAGAGTTCAGCAAAGAGAAAGTGGGCTTATTTATCTTCAGCTGTTTTTCAACAGCAGTAAATATAAATGTTAAACAGCAAAATTTTTTTAAGTAATTAATAGTGTAACAGTAAGAACTTTGATTCTGAATTCTGAGTCATAAAGTATTATTTAGAATGCAACTAACTGACCTACTAGAACTGGATGTTAAATTTAAAATAATATAGATATTTTTTCTATCATGAATTTCTATCATAAACATGAATTTGATCATTTTATTATTTGGTGCAGATCACCAGAAGCAAAAATAGATGGAAATTTCAGCTGAAGGATGGTATTATGAATTTGCGAGGTAAAGACTATGTTTTCCAGCGTGCCGCAGGTGATGCAGAGTGGTGAGAATAGAAGGTTAAATGCCAAATATGTAAATTAACTATGTAAAGATACTACTTTTGCATTACCCTTAGAGGTGTTTCTGTTCCTTCTCATCATTCACCATTACCGAATCATAGCCATTCTTGATAGAGAACGTTTATATATTTTGTACTTGAATTGTCCCCTTTTGCAGATTCCCCAAATACCATTTTGAAGTACTTCATATCTGTGAAATCATGATGTTATAATAATGCAGTAGTGAATTTGTGAACAGTAACTATTTGATAGAATATTTTGTACGTGCTTAAGATTATTGTGAAGAGATGAGCAAAATTTGATGCTGTAGTTAAATAGTGTAATTATTCCTTGTTATTATAATTGCAATGCATTCTGCTGTACAGACTTTCTTGGAAGCTTTGTATTTCTCTTTCAGTTAAACAGGTTATGAATCTAACATGTTGAAATCCTTATTGCATTTACATGTTAGATTGTCATGAGCACTGGGATTGTCTCCACATATATGCTGTGAGCCATTGCATCACCTTTATTTCACCCTCATGTGCATTAAAAGGATATTTCACCCCCATGTGCATTAAAAGGATATACCATTTCATTGTGATTGTGTTAAGTACATATGATCTGCTTATGTATTATAAGCATTATGATATTGGGCCATTTATGAAATGTTGAACAATTTTGTTAAGGTTGTAACACCATAGTCTTGAAAGTGCTTTTTTAGTTTGATATTTCATTTTATTCACTTTATGGTATTCCCTATTGATACACTTTGCCAATTGTGATAATTTTGCATTTATCTTTTTTTTTTTTTTTTTTTTAATATTAATTCAACCTTGTGTGAGAGAGAGAGAGAGAGAGAGAGATCATGATCATCTGCATAATTCATGTAGAGTGGTGAGATGTACAGCTATGCGAGTGTCTAACTTTATAATGTTGGCCATCACAATAATTTTGATTTAATATCAGATGTACAGAAATAATAAATGAAAACGTTATATTTCAGTTTAGATTTTTTTGCATATATATACAAACACATCTACCTGTTGCTTTATAGTAATTTGACATGTATTAAACATAATTTTTCATTTTTTTTCTTTCCGTTATAACTAAAAGCAGTTGCAACCTAATTAATGCAAATTTTTAGTTCAGTTTAATATTGTAATTCTTATTTCCTACATATAGAAATCTTGTCCATATTTGAAAATGTTGACTTTATAAAGATTATTACAAGTTGTCATGGTTTGTAGTAAACTGAGTCAGAAGAGTGCAAATCTAATTTACAGTGTTCTCATGTTTCTAGAATATTAAAATAATTGATTGTTATTGTAAATGATTATTGTAATAACCATGAAATAAAAATGTTATGAATTTTCAGTATTTTTGTCCATGATTATTTGAAATCCAGTTAATTTTTTATACTCCACACTGTAAATAAGAGTTGAAAAAACTGAATTGCAATTCTAAACATAGTACCAGTTTTTGAAGAACTAAGCAATTTCTAAAAGCATTTTAAAAAAAAAAAAAAATATATATATATATATATATATATATATGGTTTCTGCCCATGAAAGGTTATTGGTAAACCCATAATACATTTGTACCATGATTGGGCTGGATTTTTTCTGCTAGTCTGAAAACTTCGCTCTAGAGACCATACATGGAACTAGGGCCACTTCGGTCCTCCAATAAGCAGGGTGCTGGTCTCACTGGGCAGTGAAATTCATTTCCCACCTTCCTTTCCAGCCTTATAGGCCAAGTGGCCTGTTCTGGACTCAATTCCATCTTTTTAAGGGTCTTCCTTTGCATTGAGTACCTTTTGGGTGGTAATTTAGAATTTGTTTAGATATTCTGCTTCTATTCATTCTCAGTATGTGTTCTTTCCATTTTTCCCTATAGCAAATAACAGTTTCATTTAGGGAGGTTGTAATTCCAAGTTGTTTTCTGATTTTGCTGCTTTTCATTTTGTCCATTATTGTGACTCCTTCAGTTCTGCGCAGAAATTTCATTTCGGATGATTCAATTCTTCTTTCATCTGCTTTTTTTATTGTCCATATCTCACTGCCATAAAGTAAGGTTGGTTTAGCTACTGTATTGTAGTTTCTTATTTGTGTGTTTTTGTACATAATTGGGTTAAAAATTTTATAATGCCTGTTACTTTTAAAAAGTTTGAAATCTTTGGTTCTATATCAGCTTCATTTTCATATTACATTGTGCAACCTAAATATTTAAATGTATTTACTTGTTCTTATTTTGTTGTTTATTACTATTTTGCTTCTTATTGGATTATCATCTTTGAAGGCTATGACTTTAGTTTTGTCTGTTAATATTTCCATACCATATCTTTTTATAAGATTATTTAGACTGCATAATGATTTTTGTAGTTGATCTTCATTGTTTCCAAGGATTATTTGGTCATCAGCAAAAAGAAGAGTAGCTAGTCTGGTGTTATGGTTTATCTTGAATCCTCCTTCATTAGTTATCTTCCATTCTTTTATGATTTTATCTATGTATATCAGGCCTGCACAACATATGACCCACAATCCTATTTATTTTGGACCATCTGCCTGATTGAAATTATTTAATCATACGGTTAATATGAAATTAGACGATTTTTTCCTAGCATTGAATTAAATTTTTACTAAGACTGCATGTTTACGTTCATGCGATTAATGTCACAATCATGTTTCTTTCAACCTGACAATAAATTGCATTTGGAGTTTTTCCCACTGTCGCATTTAATAAATTATTACAATCACTTTTGTTAGCGCTAGTGTTGCTGTGGGGAAATTCAAAGTTGCATCTCTGTGATAATGACTTGATGTCTACAAACGAGAACGAATCGTATTACACAAAGTTGGCTGTGTCTTGATTGGCTTTGCCAATGTAATGGTTGGTTGTAGTTGGAGCAATACATTACATAACTGTTATCATAACCTGCATTATTGTGAGTTTTTCATCATTAGTTTTTTGTAATTAATATTGTCAATCTCGACACGAGCTTAAGTAAAAAGCATCAAATAGATTCGGAATATCGAGCATTTAACCCTGAGTGGACGAACAATTATTTTTTTACATTGTTTAAGGATAAAATAGTGTGCATTGTTTGCTAGGAATCTATCGCTGTACCGAAAGAGTACAATCTGAGATGTCATTTTGAATCGAAACATCCTAACCTTGGCAAGTTGGATACAAGTGAAAAGCAAATAAAAGCAACAAAGTTATTGAAAGTCCTTAGCAGTGAGCAACAAGTCTTTAAAATAGTGACATCTGCAAATGAAGTTACCACAAAGGTAAGCTTAAAAATATCACAAGAATAGTTTGTGCTGGCAAATCATTTACTGAGGGAGAGTTGATTTAAAAAAAAAAAAAAAGTGTCTGATGGTTGCTGTTTCCGAATTGTGTCCTGATAAGAAAAATAATTTTGAAAATATCAGTTTGTCCCGTATGACTGTTCAGCGCAATGTGGCTGATATTGCTGAGGATCTTAAAGATAACTTGAAAAAATCGGCTAGTGAATTTGTCTATTATTCGCTTGCTATGGATGAAAGTACTGGCGTGAAAGATACTGCACAGCTTTTAATATATGTAAGAGGCATTAACAAGCATTTTGAGGTGACAGAGGAGCTTGCTGGTTCGTGTTCAATGGAAGGGAGATCACAAAAAATGTAAAGATGTGTGTAACCAAAAAAAACTATCCTTAAATTTCAAGAATTTAGTAGCAGTTTGCACTGATGGTGCCCCGTGTGTGGTAAAAATGTTGGTGCTGTAACATATATGGAACAGTATGCAGGTAAACCATTGACAAAATTTCACTGTCTGATTCATCAGCAGGTGTTCTGTTCAAAGGTTTTGCAGTTGGATCATGTGATTAAAGTATTTGCTCTGGTCAACTATATTCGAGCTTGTGATTTGAAACACAGACTGCTTCAGGCATTTCTAGAAGAAAATGATGCTGAGTACAGGGATCTACCATACGACACTGATGTACATTGATTGAGCCACGGTAAAGTTTTGTCACTCTAAAAAATGAACTGGTTGAATTTTTGGAATCTCAAGAAGATATGGAAAAATTCCCAGAAATAATCGATGAAGAATGGAATCAAGATTTATTTTTCTTGTGTGACATTTTGGGTCACTTGAATGACCTTAACTTACAGCTTCAAGAAAAAAAAACAAGTTTGTTTTTCAGTTTAAAGAAAGAAAGAAAGAAAGAAAGCTTAAAGGCATTCAAAATGAAATTAAGTTGGTTTGAAAATCAACTTGCTAAGGGGGATATGTCACATTCATTAACTTTTCAACAGAATATTATTCAATGGTGGGTGGAAAATATAAGAAACACCTATCACTTCTAAGTGAGGAGTTTCAGAAAAGAATGCACCTGAGTAATGAAGACAAAGTCCGCATAAAAGTGATTGAGGATCCATTTTCTGTCGAAGCAGGAAATCTACCTATCAAACTCCAGATGGATGATCTCCAGTGTTCTGAAAACTATCGGGGCAAGCATAGGGAGAGCACTTTACAAGAGCTTTATTCTATTTTGGATCAGGATAAATTTAAAAGTTTGTTGGATACTACCTACCAGGTATTTTGTATGTTTGGGAGCACATATACTTGTGAACAAACATTTTCGGTCATGAACATGAACAAAACCAAGCAGCGTTCATCTTTAAGTGATATCAGTTTAGAGGCCACATTAAGAATGTCCACTTCAAACATGACGCCAAACTTCGATAAAATAGTGGCAACAAAGAAATGCAATGCATCACATTGTGACATTCAGTCACTGATATTTCACTGAGAATAAGTGTGATATTCTTAGTGAAATTATTAGTAAACTTTGCGTTTCTGTTTAAGTGGTTTATATTGAGAAATTTTGCAGCTATATCTGTTTGTAAATAATTTTGATTATAATTTTAATTGTAACTCTAAAAAATTTAAATATGCATATTAATTAGCATTTACTGTAGACCTACTAACAAATTGACTTAAGTTTAGCTGCAGTGGACTAGTCTAAGATTCAAGGTCCGAAGTGATCTGGTCATTGGTCAGGTGGTCCAAGTTGGGTTTGGCCCTCAAAGATAATCAAGTTGTGCAGACCTGATGTATATATTAAATAAAACCGGCGAGAGAGAGGGCAGCCCTGATCTACTCCTCTATTGATTGGTTTTCAGCTTGATGTTGAAGTATTGTACTTCACCAATATTTTATTATCTTGATATATATTATATAAGGCTCTAAAGAGTTGGTTTGGTATTTCATATTCTTCTAGGATTTCCCATAATTTTTCTCTGATAATTTTATCAAATGCTTGTGTAATCTATAAAAGCTGTGTGTTTCTATGTTAATTTCTCTGTTTTTCAATTAATAATTTTAATGTAAATGCAGAGCCTATGCAAGACCTGCCTTTTCTGAATCCATTTTGTTCTATTAATTTTGGGTCTACTGTATGTTTAAGTTTATATGCTAAGATTTTTGCATATATGTTCTATTAATTTTGGGTCTACTGTATGTTTAAGTTTATATGCTAAGATTTTTGCATATACTTTATAACAGGCACTAAGTAAACTGATTTCATGATAATTGTTTCAATCAGATTTGTGTCCTTTATGTAGATGGGGATAACTATTGCTCTGGTCCAATCTTGTGGGCATTTTCCTTCTTACCAGATCATATAAAAGTTAAGTAACCTGGGGGAGAATTCAGGTCCTGCATATTTGATAAGTTCAAAGTTTATATTGTCTTCTCCTGTTTTGCTTTGGGTTAATGCTTCTGTTAATTCTTCTAGAATGATGTTTTCCAAGTTATTGAGATGTTTACAAAGGGTAGTTTTCTGTTTTGAATGTTTTCATCATACCATAGATCTTGGTAGTGATTTTGCCATGTTTCTATTTTAATGGTATTAATATCTGCTTTTTCTCTAGTTTCATTGCTTAGATCTTTGAGCATTTTATATGCATTAGGTCTTTTGAGTGTATTATCTCTCTTTAATTTTGTTACAAAATTGTTCCATCTGTTTCTGTTTATTCTCCTGCGTGCTGCTTTTGCTGTTGCTTTTTTTTTTGTTGTTGTTGTATTTGATTTTTGATTCTATTGTTTTTAGGTTGAGCTGATTTTTATATGCTTTTTTCTTTTCTTCAATAATGCATTTAATTTCATAATCCCAGTCCCTAAGGCCTCTTTTTCTTTTCCACTTTTTCTTTGTTCCTAAACTTTCTTTTGCAGCTTTTATCATTATGGTTTTTAGGTTTGACCATTCTTTTTCTATGTTCTGATTTTGTTTTATACTTGTTATCCAGTTCTTTATTCTTTTTTGATACAAGTCTTTAATACTATTGTCGTCCAAAAGTAACTTTGAAGGATTCAAAATTTCTATTTTCCTTGTGCTTTTTAGTTGTTTTCCATCTTGGTTCCCATTTTATTTTTCCAATTGAAAGGTAATGATCTGATTCTATTTCAGATCTTCTGTATACTCTTGTATCTATTATCATTTCTGACATTTTGATATTGCTGATTATATGTAATCAATAGAGCTTCTTGTGGCTCTTGCTTCCCAGGTGTATCTGTGGATCTGTGGATGCCTTTATGTTTGAAGAAGGTGTTCATTATTTTAAGGTAATTAATTGCTTATAGTAAAATCTCTTAATCTATTTCTATTGCAGTTAAGTTCTCCGATAGGTCTTATGTTTTGTTTATACGGTTTATTGCCATTTCTTGCATTGAGATCTCCTGTTACCAAAATGTGATCCTTAGGATTGGTCTTTATTTAATGTTCTGCAGTTTGGTGTAGAAGTTTTCTGAGTCCTCTTTTCCTTCTTCAGGTGTGTAAGTTCCAGTTACTGTCATATAGCCTCTGTCTATTTTAATTCTCATTTCTATTATTCTGTCACTCCAAAAGTTGTAATGAATTAAGAATTGCATTGTTTCTAAGAGATTTATGTAGAAAGATCATTACACCAGATTTAGCTCTCTCTCTTCTGCTTTTACTCCACTGTATATAGACGTAATTTTCAGTTTCATCTATTCCTCTCTACTTTTTTTTTTTAGATTCTGTGATTACTGCTATTTTTACATTTCTTTCTTCAACTGCTTGGCCCAGTTCTATGATTTTGTGGTGGATACTTCTCACATTTCAGGTGGCTATATTCCAATAGGTGTATTTCTATTTGTTTTTTTATTTGTTTTCGATAATTTCCTTCTCGAATCCTTATTCCAAGCTGGTTAGTTACCAAAAACGTCTGTTCATTTACTATCTTCATGAGTCTTTTTAATGGGTTAAAATTTTGACTGAGAGGGTTACTGACCATATGCAGTCTAGCTTGGTGATAGGGCTGCCATCTTGAAGCTTTCAAGCATGCCTTAAAGTGGTAGGAGGGAATTTTAAAGAGAAGACATAAATGGAAATAGAATTACCCATAGCCCTCAATTACTCTAATAGCATTAGGGTCATGAGTTAAGAGTTGGGTGAGGAATGCCATATAGGAAAGATTAAAGAGCAACGAGGCTACCTCAAAGAAGAGGGAAGAGAGAGAGAGAGAGAATTGACTGCTAGGGGACCATGGGAAAGCCACTTCCCTTTTCCCACCTTAAGAATCACAAACATAGATGCCTGTAGTGGTATTCAAGTCTGCGACCTATTGGTTGGAGAACTGACACTCACCACTTGGCCAACCAGGCTGGTATTCCTTACAAAGATTTTCTAATATAAATTTTTCATCATAGACTTTTAAAAGATTATTCTAGGTGCTTTTTAAAAATTTTAAGTCACAATCAGAAAGATAAATTTTTAAGAAAGCATTTTAATTTTTAAAGAAAAATTTGTTGGATTATGCATGACTTAGTTTTAACAACACTGTAGTAATAATAGGAACCAAATTCCCTTCTCTGTTGTAATTCTCTTGATAAGAATATACAAGGGAAGAGAGAGTGTGTTGCAAGGATAAAAATTGCTTCAGGTTTGATAATTAACACTGATTAATTTGTGATAACTTTATTTCATTAAGAATGTGCATGGAAGCTTTTTTTTTTGAGTATTTTGAATATAAAGGTTCTAATTGAGCATATTTAGCAGTGACATTCAAATATTATGTAGGCGAAAATATTTTTTTCTGCAATCACTTAATAATAATGAATTAAATTATTCCTCTTTGTTAATCACTTGTCTCACTATTGTCTGTTTACAGTATGTTATATTTATTAGCAGCAAGTACCTTTTTTAGAAAGATTTTGATATATTTTTAGATAGCATCCTATGAATGGTTTTCCTTATGATGGAGACTCATTTGGACAAAACATTGGTAAGCATCATCACCAGCATTTTAAATATGCTGTGCGTACCTGCTGCAACTAATGCACATCTATATGCAATAAAACCTATTATTATGTAATATGCTTAACATAGGTTAAGAAAGATAAAGCTGGCCAAATTTTAGACCAGCGATTTATTTATGCACATAGCAACATTGCCACACTGCACAAAGTTATAAATTTAAGCTTTCTCCTAGGTCTATGTGAAGAACTACTTAAAGTAGAGATGTTTATTATTGAGTGTAATTAATATCGACCTCTGCAGATATAGGGGTGCTTAAGGGTCAAAGCTGTATAACTAAGAGGAGACCTCTATATAGTCTTTAAAGGAATGCAAAGAACCGACCAGAGCTTCTGACCTAATGTCCAATCCTCACCTTCTCATGGTGCACCCTTTTGGGTATCTACCTGGATACTGAAAAAATGAGGATGGGCAATTTGGGATTTAGCCGACCAAATTGTATTCTTATTGGCTTAAACAAAAATACAAAATTGATGGTACAACATGACAAAATTTCATGCCCGATATGGTGTTGCCCACTTAAACAAGACCTCTGTTTTTTTTGCCAGGGAACCAGGGTGAACTGCAAAAAGTCGGCTACTGGAACAAATCTGAAAACACATCCCAACTCAACATCACCAGCGTTAGATTGGTACTATCAACATAAGAAGCCTGAGATAGGAGGGTTGGTAGCTTACTTCACCTTTGCAGGGAGTTGCTCGGTGTTGTACCACTTTACCCCAGTCCTGAAGATACTTTCAGGCGCAAACTTTGTTTGCACACACTTGGATAAAGGATTAAACTAAATTTATTATAGTCTGACCAAGTGAAAAATAAACTTTCAACATCTTTCTCTAAATCCAGAGTAATTTAATAAAAAGTAGCACACTGTTTGGCAGCTCCTATAGGAGGAGATGACCTTGCTAATGCTTCTGCTTCTGCCTGGTATCTCCACTTGGACCTGGCTCCCACTGAAGAGACCTCAATAAAGGGCGAAACTAGTCTTGGTAGTGGCCTTTCCATTAATGCATAACATTATACATATCTGCAAGGAGATGTGTTTTGCATTATGGGAGATACTGAGATAGGAGTGTTGGTAGCTTGCTCCACCTTTGCAAGGAGTTGCCTGGTGTTGTGCCACTTTACCCAAGTCCTGAAGATACTTTCAGGCACAAACTTTGTTTGCACACACTTGGATAAAGGATTAAATTAAATTTATTATATAAGGTAGAAGTGAAGGAATTTTTTCAGGCTTTAGCGAAAGCAACTGACACACAAAAAAAAGGAAAAGTTGATTCTTGTTGGGGATCTAAATAGCAGAGTAGGAAATGAGTGTTAGACATACAAAAATATTTTGGGAAAATTTGGAGAAAAGAGCAAAGCTAATATTATAATGGCCAATACCTGTTGTATTTATGCTCAGGACATGGACTGGTTATTACTAACACCATGTTCCAAAATAATGTGCACAAATTCACAAGGAATAAGAAAAGGCTCATCGACTTGTTGATAGTGACGTTTTCTCTCTGGTGCAGGACACCAGGTGTACAGAGGATTTGAAATTGAGAGTGATCACTATTTAGTCTTGAGCAGGATAAAATTGAATTTCATATTGAAAAGAATAGCATGTAGGAAAGTTTTAAAGTGAATAAAAGTTGAGCAGCTCTTAGATGTGAACTGTAGACTAACATACACAAAGATTATTGAAGAAAAAATGAAAGCGTTTGAGAACAGGAACCAAACCTTGGAGATTCAGTGGCAAGCCATGCAGAAAATCCTGATTGATTCAGCAAGAGAGGCATGTGGTGAGGTTATCTGCAAGGAAAGAAAAATCAGAACTCCATGGAGAACACAGGAAGTTAGAGGCAGTGAAGGAAAAGAAGAAATCATATCAAAAGTTCCTGGCAAATAAGTCAGTTTTTGCTCTTAGAGAATACAGAGACAAATGTATATAAGCGAAACACTATGAAAAACTAGCAAAAGTCATGGGAGGGCTTTGGCAAGAACATAGAAAATAAATGTCAAGAAGGTGGCAAGATATTCTGGAGGTTGTTGAAGAAGATTAGAAATAGAAGAAAGAGTGCTGTAAAAGGGGTTAGAGATGATAAAGGTGAAATGAAAACAGAAAAAAAAGATATCCTTGAAGTATGGAGTAATTACTTTGAAAAACTGCTAAATGAAACAAGCAGTGATGACAGCACAGTAATAAAAAAACACTGACCAGGCATGCAGTCAGGAATATATATCCATGCTTGAAATGTGGAAAGGCAGCAGGAGTAGATGCTATTCGATCAGAAATGCTGAAGTATGGTGGTATAAAAGTCATACAGTGGCTGCACTGCATAGTTCAGAAGTCCTGGATAGAGGTATGAAATCCCGATGATTGGAGTAGAGCTCTCATAGTACCCATATATAAAAAGGGAAATAAAACAATGTGAGAATTGCAGAAGTATTTCCGTAATGAGTGTTCCTGGTAAGATTTATGCAAGTATACTTGAGAAACATTTGAGAAGAATTGTGGAAGAAAAGCTTGGTGAAGGACAAGCTGGATTTAGGCCAAATAGAGGCTGTCAGAATCAGATCTTCACTTTACGATAAATAGTTGAGAAATCATGGGAATATAACGGAGATCTGTATTTAAGTTTTGTCAATCTGGAAAAGGCATATGACAGGGTAACAAGAGAGAAGCTGTTCAATGCGCTATAGTTATATGGGGCATTATAGCAAGAAATACTTAGTCTTTATTTGAGTTGTAAGGCAGTAGTTAGAATTGAAAGAAATACTGGAAGATGGTTCAATATTAAATCTGGTGTTAGACTAGGATGTACATTATCCCCTCTGTTATTCATTATCTATATGGATCACATTATGAAGGAAAGTGGTATTAAACATGATAACAAAATTGTAGATGTTAATGTCAGCTCTTTGCTTTATGCGGACCATGTTATACTTCTAAATAAATCCGCTACAAGTCTGCAAGATTCCCTGACTAAATTGAATAACTGTTATAATAGATATGGTTTGAAGATCAGCAATAAAAACACAAAGACAATGAAAATAGGCAGAATTGTTGAAATGTCTACTGCACTGTGAACAGAGAACTTGTGGAACAAGTAAAACATTTCAGCTACTTAGGCATGATTTTTAGTCGTCTTCATCATCAAATTCCTGACATGTACCCTCAAAGGGTGTGTACAGGATATGATAGTACTACATGAAAAATTTACACCATTACTAACTTCTTATCTACAATTTTCCTCTAAATCAGTCTATTACTTGTCAAGACTAGAATATTATCATTATCAGATCTTATATTTCTATCGTCTAAGGCACATTGTACTGTATCAATCCACCTATATCTTGGTCTATATCTCTGGGTTGTTTTCCTGCCAACTTGGCAGAGAACACTTGGTTTGCTAATCTTTCCTCGCCCATTCTGTTTAAGTGACCATACCACCTGAGATTAGCTCTGCTAACGCATTCCTGGATGCCGACAATGTCAAGTTCTTTCCTAATATCCTCGTTTTTAATATGATATTGCCATTGATGCCATCTGTTCATGCCTCTAATCTTTCTTAGAACTCTCCTATCTGCTTTCTTTGGTCAAGTGTTTTACTTCTGACCAAGCTCTCAGATCCCCAGCCGGCATGAAATTTTTTCATGTTGTACCATCATTTTTTATTTTGGTTTAACCAATCAGAATATATTTTGGTCTGCTAAATCCCAAATTGCCAGCCCATCCTCGTTGGTTCAGTATCAAAGTAGATACCCAACAGGGTGCATCACGAGAAGGTGAGGATTGGACATTAGGTCAGAAGCCCTGATCGGTTCTCTGCATTCCTTTAAAGGCTATGTGAAGGTCTCTCAGTTATACAGCTTTGACCCTTATGGAAATTGACAACAGAATCAACAAAGCCGGTATGGTAAGAAGTCAATTGAATAAATTCATATGGAATATGAGAGAAATTAGTTGGAACACTAAATTAGCTGTATAAAAGTCTTCAAACAAGTTTTAACATATGGATCTGAGAGCTGTTTAGAAATAAAACACTTGACCATAGACTAGAGACTGCAGATATGTGAGTCCTGAGAAAGATTAGAGGTGTGAACAAATGGCATCAATGGCAATATTATATTAAAAACAAGGATATTAGGAAAGAACTTGACATTGTCAGCATCCAGGAATGCGTTAGCAGAGCTAATCTCAAGTGACAATGGTCACTTAAACAGAATGGGTGAGGAGAGGTTAGCATAACAAGTGTTCTCTGCCAGGTTGACAGGAAAACGACCCAGAGGAAGACCAAAATATAGGTGGATTGATATGGTACAAAGTGCCTTAGACGATAGAAATATAAGATCTGACAATGTTGGAGTCTTGACAGGTAACAGATTGATTTGGAGGAAAATTGTAGATAGGAAGTTAGTAATGATATAAATTTTTCATGTAGTACTATCATATCATATATCCTTTATGCCCTTTGAGGGTAATGGTAGGAATTTGATGATCTGCAGATATAATTTCAGCTGGGGAAATTACCATTTCTGAAGCTGAAATAAGGATTTTTTTTTTTTACTTCATTACTTTATGAAAAAAAAAATTATTTAATAATAATTATTATTATAACTTCAAGAGAATTACGGAATGACATATATCACCTACACCAGCTGTCATAACTTGACTCGTTCACACCAGATATGCTCTCCAATTTAACAGGCTAACTGCTCCACTCGTTCACCTGCTTTTCTGAGAGAAAAATTCTAGTTCTCTCATCCATTTCTTTGCTGCACGGTTAACTTCCAGGGATGCCCCTTGTTCTTTTCCCACTATCCATATAATGAAAAATTTCATCAGTTTATAACCTAGACACCATTTCAGAAGTTTATAGACCTCTGTTGTATCGTATTGCTGGAGCCTCCATAGCTCAGTAAGTGTAGATGAAACCCTTTGTTCGGAAAAACCTGGGTTCGATTCTTGTTAGTGTCACGAGGAACCTTTATCTGGTATCTTTCAATGAAAGGTGAGTTAACTGGTCTAATACAGTTAGGTTTTTCACCCTGAAACTCTGGTTTTTCATCCCTCAGAAGAGGCAAACTGTGAACACATGCATGGGTTGCAGTCATGAATATGTCCCAGCCATATGCCAGTCCTGAGCATGGATAAAGTTGGGTGTTTGTGTGTGTGTGTGTGGGGGGGAAGCAATGGTAAACTACCCTGTAAAAATCTCACCAGGAATACTTTGTAGGCAATGCTTACGAAGTCACCTAAGGTCAGAAACGACTGAGGGGGGGGGGGGAGCATATTGCCACTCTTTCTCCTGTCTACCATTGTCTGCAGCCCACATACTATTTGTAATCAGTATTTCATCATCCTGACATCATCATTGTTAATTCTTCTTCACAGCTTTTCTTCATCTTTCTTATTCCCTCAACTAAGAAAACCAACTGTGCACACAGGTTTTCATCTGCATTTGTATCAAGGCAGTGTACAAATTGTAAAATAACCTCAATAAACTTAAATGTCAATGTTTGTCAACATTGCCAGTTATCCTTTGAATTGTATTGGTAATTTTTGCTATGCAATCTTTGAATTTCACTTTCCCATCCAACATAACTCCAAGATTCCTAGCCTTATTAATTTTTTGTAAAAAAAAAAAAAATATATATATGTCATGGATATCTCGTCACACCAAAGTGCATAACTCTACACTTTGAATTGATATTGAATCATCAGCCATTATTGTTTGCCCACACTTTGAGCCTATTCAAATCACCCTGTAAATGCTACATAGCAGTAGCATTCATGATTGTCTTATCTACCTTTGCATCATCAATAAACAACTGAATATGTCAGGCCTTTCCCAATATCATTAACATATAGATTAAATGACAGTAGTCTAAGCACTGAGCTCTGGGAACCTTAAATCTGCCAGATTAGCATACCCAATGCACCACTTTCTGATACCTATTGACAACCCCCCCCACCCCTTATCTAAGTCAACAGTTTATAATCTATTCCTGTGGATTATAAACTATTCACTTAGATAAACTGTTCTCCTGTTTGTGCAACAGCTTTTCATGTGGTATTCTATCAAATGCCTTAACAAAGTCGAACAGTATCAGTGTATCCAGATTGGCCATAACATTATTATAAAATATGACAAATTGCTAAAACATGATCGCTCTTTAGTAGATCCATGTTTTTCTTTGCAAATATAGTTTGTCAACTTAAGTTATTTCTGTGTGAGTTCTTCAAACCACTCTAAAATCTAGCACCAGAGATACTAATAGGTTGGTAGTTTAGACCAGTGGTCTCCAAACCTTTTTGATCGCATACCCTCAAGACAAAATAAATAGCATGTACCCCCAATTGATTGAGCAAAAATCTATTGTAATATAAAGAGGAAACATGCCTTGTATCATCATCATCATAATTAAATAAGCTAGATATTTTTACACATTATTTTTATTATTAACACTTACAAACATCTTTATTACAATATTTAATGTGAACACAATGTCCTTGCATTTCTTTCATAATTTCTTGATATTCTGGATTGATGGCTTATGATACTGAGATACAAAGGTCTGGTTCCAAGCTTAATTTATTTTGATATTTGGTTTTAGTACTTGTCATTGCAGAAAATGATACCTCACATAAGTAGAACCAAACTGTAGGGGTGCATCATATGCTGTGTTTACTAAATTGCTTTGCTCAGACTTTAGTCCCATCTACCAATTGTGAAGCGATTTCTGTTGAAATTCATTTTTCAAAGTTGTATTGTATCTAATGTCAATTAATTGCTCTTGAAAAATAATCAGAAGGTGGTCAATTTTTACATATTTACATATTCTGCAAATGGGTATAAAATGCTCTACAAACAATGGCAATGATAAGAAGTAAGAGATTTACTCCCTAGTTTTAAAAAACGTGACAGCTTTGCCACGGACGATTATGTGTGCAAAGTTGTCCAGTGTGTGCTACTTGCAAATTTAAGTTTACAGGATCTTTATAACCTCTTTGTCTATAGATATAGATATATGTTTAATTGATGAAAGAAAGTAATATTCTTTATCTTTAATTAATTACTTAATTAAAAATGTAGAAAAGAATACCCTCATAAAAAACCAACTAGTGAGATTGAAGCTAAAAAAAAAAAAAGAGAGAGAAATAAGAAAGCTCTGGGAGAAGATAAAATAGTTGCAGAATTACTGAAACATGGAGAGGATTCAATATGTTTGGTGCTACAGGATATATTTTCGACAGTCTGGTACAAGGAAGAAATGCCGTACTGTTGGAATATTGGGATAATCTTTCCTATATTTATAAAAAAGGAGATATATTTGACTGTAGTGACTACAGGGGTATTACGTTACTTAATGTAGTTTATAAAATTATTGCAATAAATGACAAGCTTAAAGAAATTATCAAAAAGAAAATGGGGAAAATATGTTATCAAACATATGATGGAAAAATGTTTTGAACATGCAATAGACCTACATATGTTATTTATAGACTTTTAGCAAGCATTTGTCAGTCTGAACAGAGCTAGTCTACAAAAGCTATGAAAGAATTAGAGATATTACCAAAATTAATCAGATTAGTAATGATGATGATGGAAAAAAGCAAAAGTTAAAATTTTTTGATGAAAGTTTATTTTTCACTTGGTCAGACTATAATAAATTTAGTTTAATCCTTTATCCAAGTGTTTGCAAACAAAGTTTGCGCATGAAAGTATCTTCAGGACTGCTGTAAAGTGGTACAACACCGGGCAACTTCTTGCAAAGGTGGAGCAAGCTACCTACGTTCCCATAATGCAAAACACAAACAGTTTTTAAAACACAAATGTTTTTAACAAAAGTTAAAATAGAGAATAAATTTAATGAACCATTTGAATTTAATAAAGATCTAGATCAAAGAGGGACAAATTTTAATAAATCAAGTCAGTTATGTGCTTATGCTGATGATATAGTCATATCAAGAACTAAGAAATGGTTAATTAGGGTGTATAATGAACTGGAAAGAAAAACTAATGATATGGGATTAGAGAATAATGTAAATAAAACTAAATATATGGTGATGTCAACTTCAGAAATAAGAAGAAAACCACAGAATCTACAAGTTGCACAGAAAATTTTTGTAGGAGTGTCCAGATTTAAGTATCTAGATATTGTTGAGAATGAGCACGATCAACCATAGCACTTATAGAACGTATTCATGGCAATAAAGCACACTGCAAATATTAGCATGATTAAAAGTAAGGTAATAAGCAGAAATAATAAAATACTCATTAGACCTGTGGTTACACACAGAAGAAGTGTGGACTCTTAGTGAAAAAGACCAAAACAGTTTGAAGAAATTTGAAAGGAAGATTATAAGAAGAATTTATGGACCTGTTGAAGAAAACAGTGTATGGAGAATACAGTATAACAAAGAAATCAGTCGTACACTAAATGAAGATATTGTTAGATTCACAGATTGCAATGGTTAGGTCATGTAGAGAGAATGGAAGACTTCCGTATACCAAGAAGAATGCTGAGAGAGAGAGATGTATGCAACAAGGAAGAAAGGAAGATTGAGATTAAGATGGATTAATAACATAATCCAAGACTTGATTATTATGAAAGTGAAAGACAGGGAATGATTAGCCAAGGATAGAAGATTGTGGTGGGAAGTTGCAGGAGGCTAAGCTCACAATGGTCTGTAACGCCAGATGGTTGGTAGGTAGATAGGAGTGAGTTTGAGGGAAGATTAGATTTGTATATAAGAGGGATGGCTTACACCTGAATGTCTTTGGTATCAGGAGTCTTGAAAAACTGATAACTGGTATGAGAGCTAACACAGAGAGTAGGAAATTAAATTATGGGAGGAATGGTGAGAATATGAGTGTAAGAACATTGTGCTAATGATGGGGATGGACATTATCATGGAAATGATTATGAGGAGAGAACAATTTTGATTTTGTGTTCATCCTGTTCGGACCCATCAAACATGTGCCAAGATGTCTACATGTATAAGGCACTAGAGAAGAGAGATTTGCAAGTTGTCCAACGGTATCATGCAGACTGCACACAAGAATATACAAAAGAACATGCAGGTAGCTTATGTCTATATATACGAATGGTAGGAGTAACAGAAACAAAGGGGTAGAGTTTGTTGCCTTGTTCAACATGTTGAGACCTGGCTATCAGAATGAGACATATACGAATGGTAGGAGTAACAGAAACAAAGGGGTAGAGTTTGTTGCTCGTTCAACATGTTGGGACCTTGGATTGTAGGCATTAGTGAGACCTGGCTATCAGAATGAGACATACTAATTGGTATCGAATGTAAAGGGTACAGTATTTTTTGGAAGGATAGACGGGAAGAGAGGAGGGGGCATGCTGCTGATGATATCGGATGACTTGAAACCAGTTAATGTTGAGAATTATAATTGTAGTACTAGTAAGAGCATTTGATGTGGCAGTGAATTTGAAGATGTGAGGTATAATCTAACAAGATCAAATACATTGTTGGGTATTGTTACAGACCTGGAGGATCAGTTGCTAGTGATAAAGAAATGCACCACCAATTAGAGATGAAGGGCATGAAAAGAGTAATCATAATGGGAGATTTTAATGATCCAAATATTGATTGGGTATCAGTAAATTCTCATGAGAAGAATGAAACTGAATTTATTTAGCTGTTGTGGGACAACTTCATTTTTTGGGACAACTTCAACGTCATTTTTTCCTCTTTACATGGCCTTGATAAGACCTCACTTGGGCTATTGTGCACAGATCTGGTCTCCTGGTTTCCATTGTGATTCGGATACAGTGGAGAGAGAGAGTGTGTGTGTGCGTGCGTGCAAAGGAGAGTGTTAAAAATGATATCAGGATTGTGGAATACTGATTATGAAGACAGATTGGTAATTTGTAGACTCAGACACTGGGAAACAGGAGCAAGATGGGTGATATAATTGAGAAGTACAAACTTCCGAAAGGGTCATACAAGATTTCAGTATATGGAATTTTTCATTTATGGAGGGTGAGGAAAGGATAAGGGCATCCTTGGAAGCTGAGAATGAATTATGCTAAGAAGGGGTGTGAGGGCTAGATTTTTCTCTCATATGGTGGTGCATGATTGGATGGATTGCAATTGGATGTGGTATGTAAATAAATTCAAGAATAAATATGACAGCTGGTGCATGTAGCCCCCCTTGATGAGATGCTGACTCCCTGGAGGTCTCTCTTAATAATAATATCCATTGAGTTTGATTGTTTTATTGAATACAATGTAGCCTAAGATTATTGGCATTAGTCGGTAGTCAGATTCCTGGCAGAATCTGACTACTGACCTAATAGTATCTGGTGGACAGTGAAGATTTGGTAACTGGGATAGAGTGTAATGGAAATTCTATTTTTAGGAATGACAGATAGGAGAGGAGAAGTACTGCTAATGATATAAGATGACTTAAGTCCATTTAGGACAGAAATGCAAGAAAACAATTTGGGTAACAGTGTTCCATGCAGCAGTGAGTTTGACGCTAACAAAATGAAATATGTAATGGGGATGTTATTAAAGACATGGCAGCTCAGTTGCAAGGGACAAAGAAATGCATCACCAATTTAGCCTTATGGGTAATAAACGAGTGATCATTATTGGTGAGTTTAATTATCTAAACATTGATTGAATGGAAGAGAAATCATATGATAACATTGAAAAGGAATTTATTGAATTATTGTGAGACAACTTTCTCAAGCAGCATATGAAAGAAGGAACTCAAGGTCAAAGAAAGTTAGGTTTGTTCATAGCGTCAGAAGGGATCTCTGTGAAGAAGATCACTATTTTACTACCAGTTGGTGACAGTGATCATGCTGTACTTCTTCAGGTAGTATCCAATTATAGTGATTTTCTCATTAGAACATGTAACATGCTGAAAGAAAGCTAGAAATTATGATCACCTTAATCTATATTAAGCAAGAGATCCACAAGAAGATGATGTGGAAAGAATAATATAAGAGTGAGAAGAGTTATGAAAAATATAAAGCACAGGCCAGTAAAGTATCGAATATTATGTGGAAAGTTAAATCAGAATATGAAAACAAATTGGCTATGCAAGCTAAAGACAATCCCAAAGAATTTTATCGTTATATCACAGACAAAAGAAAGAATGAATGTGGAAGAATAACTTTACTGAATGCAGATGGTACTCTAGTGTTATGCTAATGAGATTGTTCAATTAATGAGTGCTTACTATAAGATATATCAACCAGGTGTATGTAACATGGTGCACAGTGCTATTGTTACATTGGATGAATAGTTAGAGGTACATGAAACTGAGGTTGAAGAGCTGTTGCATAACCTGGATAAGAATTTGTCAATAGGGACAGATGGAATATCATCATGCTTGTTAAAGGAATGTTCAACCAAATTGGCTAGGCCTTTCATGTTTGTATAACTTGAGTCTCATCTCGGGAATGATACCACAGAAATGGAAGGAATGTATGATAGTTCCATTGTACAAGGGTGGTGCAAACACTTGGTCTTACTACCAACCTAATAGTATCTCCGGTGTAGTAGTGAAGATTTTGGTAAGAACTTGCGTACAGAAATAAGTAGACAAACTATACTCTGCAAGGAACAGCATGGGGTTTACTAAAGGAAGGTCAGGTTTTAGCAAATTTTATATAGCTGATTTGAATAAGGAGAATGTATGATGGGTATGAATCTGCTAGCTTTAAGATCACCAGTGGTGTATCTGAGAGACAGCTTAGACTAACTGAGGATCGCTCAAAATTTGCCAAGGTGGTAGCCGACCTCCGATAGGAGATGGCACTCAAAGAAGAAGTGAAGTATCTCAGAGTTCACTCTTTGGGCCATTGTTGTTCATTCTATACATTAATGGCATTAGGAAGAGTCTTAACAGGAGATATGCAATTGTTTGTCAATGAAGCAAAGATAGATGGCAATCAGGGATGCTACTGATATTCAGCACTTACAAAATGATTTGATTAGGCTGGAAATTTAGATAAATTAAAATGGCTGTCAATTTAACATTAGTTAGTGTAAAGTTATTACTTTGGCGTGATGAGATTTCCAGTGACGTATTGTATTAGAGGGATTATGCTACAAGAAACTGGTATAATAGTGGATAGGAATTTGAAGTTCAAAGGTCACATAGCAAAAGTTGCAAATACAACTCTCAGGATAATTATGATGTTGAAGTGAACCTTGAAAGTCATTTTGCCTTTTTTATAAGGCCTTGATAAGACCTGACTTCAATTGTGTGCAGATTTGGTCTTTGGGTTCCAAGGGGATAAAGAAGTTGTGAAAAAGGTGCCAAGAACATTACAAAGATTATATCCAAATTATTAGATGTGGATTATAGACTCTGTTAACAGAGGTGATATGATAGAGGTCGATAAACTTCTGAATGGGTATTATAGGATATTGTTTGATGAAATTTTTCATTATATGGAAGGTGGGTATAAAACATGGGGGGGGGGTATCCATGGAAGTTGTGTGTTCACAGTCAAGAAAGGGGTAGAAGTGAGTGAGTGGAATTTTGCTTTTAGGAATAGTGAGTGCATCTATTGTGAATGAATTTAAGGGAATCATGACTGCTGGTTTGGATAATTTAGTCTCTCTCGATGAGTCCTTGACTCCTTGGAGGTCGCAGATGAAAATAATAATATCCTCTATTATACTATATTTGTAACTTAAATCATTAGTTCCAACAAAGTAACTGTTTTGCTGTATCATTTAACACATCTTTTTTTATCCCCAGAGAAGTTACTCCATCAGTAATTTAAATTTCACGATTGAATCACTGTACCACATTACTTTTTTCTTATATCTAATTGACTTACCTTATTATTTTTACCTTCTTCAGTGGTTTCGTGCCTTTACTTGTATTGATTATTTTTCCTATCCTGTGCATTTTAGTAACATGTTTGCACTCATGATAGTCTTGAATCTCAAATAATTATTTGTAATTATATGTAATTTTTATTTTTTATTTATTTTTAGATCTAAATGGTCAGTATTAAATAAGTTTGTATTTTTATTTTTAGGTCCTTAGTTTTAACAATTCTGCCATATTCACTTTTGGTGAACCATAAAAATCTCTATCAGTAGATTATAGTTTTCTTTCTCTCTCCTTAATAAGTGAATAGGTTATGATTCATCATAAAAAATTATGGAAACAACTACCGTGTTAGAGTAAAACTAGTTTAATGTAAACCAAAATAAAAACTTGACGTTTCGACTTTCGTTAAGGTCATTGTTCGTATGATGACCTTAAGGTCGTCACACAGATGATGATGATGAAGGTTGAAGTGTGGAGTTTTTATTTTAGTTTATATGAACCTGTGCAAAGGATTGGTTTACTGAGAGTTTTATTTCACTGTTTCCTTTTTATTTTTAATTTAAGAAGTTTAAACCACTTGGAGAGTGTGAGTGAAGCGAGAAAGTAAAAATATACACACATCCCACACAAACTTAATAGCTTTTAAACATGCTCGGGCCAAAGCATCTTATGTGAGATGTCAGAGTCATAAACAATCTTGGATTCAATATATCATTATTCATCAAACAACGAGTACAAAAACTGTATCGAATAAAATCTGGAAAATGAAAGATAGATACAGAACATACCATTTGTCTACCTTAGACCATAATGGATATGTTTTTGCTTATCCCAAAGCTATTGAAGACATTTTGAGAGAAAATTATGCCAGAATCTCAGCAACAGCATCATATTCTCCTGAAGTTTTAATATTGAAAGAGCAAGCAACAAGAGAAATGGCAGCTAAATTTTTCTACCAATAAGCTTGAGCCATATAATTGGCCATTTGAAGAAGAGAAGAGCTCTTTTTGCTGTCTTGCTTTAGGTAGTAAGGCCTGATGATGATGATGAAGTTGTTTGTTCATTATGAAATGATGAAACATCTTCCATCATCATCTATGGCTCTCCTCTTCATATACAGCAATACATGCAGAGGAAGAGTTTCCAGATTTTTGGTATAAGTCAGTTGTCATTGCTATCCCAAAACCAGGAACGGATATGACACAAGTAAATAATTATCGACCTATTACTTTGACCAGCTGCCTTTGTAAGATATTGGAGAAAATGGTTAATGCCAGACTTCAGTGTATTTAGAAAGTAATGATCTTCTATTCAATATGCAATTTAGAAATATATATGAGAGATGCATTCTGAAGCAAGAACATCTAGTTTTAGTGTTCTTTGACATAGAAAAAGCTTATGATGCAGCCTGGAGGTATTCCATATTAAAAGACCTCTATAACCTTGGTTTCAGAGGACACCTTCCTGTATTTATTAAAAATTTTCTGTCCAGGCAAGCTTTCCAAGTCAGAGTGAGTATGCCATATCATCAAGAACAGGATGTTCCCCAAGGCTCTGTCTTAAGAGTAACACTTTTTGTTATCAAAGCTAATTCAGTCATTGAACAATTTCCTCTCACTGCAAGCAATGCACTATATATTATCTTCACAATTTACTGTTGTTCTTGTAACATTAGGTTCACTGAGAGACAACTTCACCAAGCAGTTGATTGTCTCTCTATAAATTAAAGATTTCAAGAAATTATATTCTTGGTTTCATCTTTTATTCACGTGTAAGCAAACAAAGTTTGCACATAAAGTCACTTTACAACCGGGCTACTCGTATATAGAGGCTAATGACTTCACATCATTTGCCTTGGTATCCCATAATGCAATGTACATAACCATACAGACATGTATAACACTATGCATTATGGGTAGAGCCACTATCTAGGTTGGTTTTGACATTTATTGAAGTCTCATCAGTGGGAGCCAGACCTAGAAGTGATAACAGGGTTGAAGCAATGCAGAAGCCATATTTTCATATACAAGTAGCCAAAAGCACACCTTATTACCAAAATACTCTGGATTAGAGATAGATGGTGAAAGTTTTTTCACTTGGTTATACTATAAATTAAAGATGCCAAGAAATTATATTCTTGGCATCTTTAATTTATAGCACACATTCATCAACTAAGAAAAGTGCAACAGAACATTGAATCTCCTTTGCACTCTACCCTCTACTTAATGGGGTGTGGATCGATCTTCATTGCTTCGTCTTTTTTTTTGTGCGCTTATGTGTTCAAAGCTGGATTATGGGGCTCTAGTCTATGGCTTTGCAAGGCAGAATAACCTGCAATGGTTGGATCCCATCCATCATCAGGGTATACAGATACCTAGGGGTGCCTTTTGCACATCGCTCACTCCTTTATGTTGAAGCAAATGAACTGGCTCTATCACTTATATGGAAAAACTTACATTCCTTGCATACTTGTCTCTTAATTATGCCCTAAAAATAGTCTCTTTCAGAGAATCCTATGTGGACTAGTCTCTTTTCTATGTCTACACACACCAAACAGCCATACGTCCTTTTGGTATGCATGTTAAAGACTATGCAAGCTCTTGGCATGAATGTTGACAACATTACCTGCACCAAACATAACAGCATCCCTCCATGGCAGGTTTGCACTTTATCCTGCAACTTCTCACTTTGTCAACTACAGAAGTTGCATACTCCATCATCTGGCTACCTGCAATTGTTTAATGCACACAGATCAGCCCATTCGGATTTCTTGCCCATCTATACTGATGGTTCAAGACCTGACACATCTATTAGCTGTGCTGCTGTTTCCTGATATTACTATCTCCAACCAGATCCCCAGCCGATTGTAGTAAATTATACAACACAGTTGCATTCCTTTCAGCTTGCACTTATGCATATAAAAAAACCTCTACTAAAAATGTGCAATTTATACAGACTCATTGAGTTCTTTACAGGCTACCCCCTCTCCTGTGTATGATCTACATCCAGTGGTGTGTGAGGTGTTACATCTATTATACAAAATGAAGATTTTTAATTTTGGTATTCGATTATGCTGGATTTCCAGCCACCTTGGAATTAAGGAAAATGAGAAAACAGATGCATCTGCTAGATGAGCTCATACTTTTTCCATATACTGTTTGACAGTACCATATACAGACTATAGACAGTTTATAAGATCAAAACTATTGCCCATTGGCAGTCATCATGACAGGAAACACTGACAAACAAATTATATGACAAAGCATTAACAGTATAGTCATTGTAGAAGCAGGAGAGAGGAAGTTGTCCTAGCTAGGCTCCACATAGGTCATAGTCATCTCACACATTCTTATTTACTAAGGACTTACAACCCATCTATGTGTTAAAAATACAACATACATCTTACCATTTGTCATATTCTGGTGGAGTGCCAGCACTTCACAAGAGAGAAATCAAAATTTTATCTCTCTAGCTGAGACTTATACACTTAGGGAGATGTTATCAGACTCAGATAAATTGCATGAAGTTTTAACTTTTTTTACAATGAATTAATTTATACAAACACGTCTGATTATAAATTTTATAAATAAATACTGCATTGCTTAACTTAATTTTTGTACTTACATATTATTTACTAATTTATCTCTATTTATTAATATCTTGTGTACTGCTATAATTGTTATTGTGCAGTATGACCTTTGCTCTCCTTGTGTCAATAACCCATAAACCAGCCAACATGCCAAATCCTATGATTTTCATTGATATTTATTTTCTGTATTCTTACCAAAGTCTTCCCGTGGAATTTGTTTAGCAACTTAGCTTAGCTCTATAATAAAATTAGTTTAATCCTTTATCCAAGTGTGAGCAAACAAAGTTTGCGCCTGAAAGTATCTCCAGGACTGGGGTAAGGTGGTACAACACCAGGGCAACTCGTTGCAAAGTTGGAGCAAGCTACCAACACTCCTATCTCAGTATCTCCTAAATGCAAAACACATCTCCTTGCGGATATGCCTAATGCTATGCATTCAGGGAAGGGCCACTACCCAGACTAGTTTCAACCTTTATTGAGGTCTCTTCAGTGGGAGCCAGGCCCAAGTGGAGATACCAGGCAGAAGCATTAGTAGGTCATCTCTACCTATAGGAGTTGCCAAATGGTGTGCCACCCTTTTTTAATAAATTACTCTGGATTTAGAGAAAGATGTTGGAAGTTTATTTTTCACTTGGTTAGAGTATAATAAAATTAGTTTCATCCTTTATCCAAGTGTGAGCAAACAAAGTTTGCGCCTGAAAGTATCTTCAGGACTGGGGTAAGGTGGTACAACACCAGGGCAACTCGTTGCAAAGTTGGAGCAAGCTACCAACTCTCCTATCTCAGTATCTCCTAAATGCAAAACACATCTCCTTGCGGATATGTCTAAATAGCATTAGACATATCCGCAAGGAGATATGTTTTGCATTTAGGAGATACTGAGATAGGCGTGTTGGTAGCTTGCTCCAACTTTGCAACGAGTTTCCCTGGTGTTGTACCACCTTACCCCAGTCCTGAAGATACTTTCAGGCGCAAACTTTGTTTGCTCACACTTGGATAAAGGATTAAACTAATTTTATTATACTCTAACCAAGTGAAAAATAAACTTCCAAAATTAGCTTAGCTCTCTTATATTTTCTCTGTAATTCTTTTAGAGCATCTGTCAACTTATTTGCTAAGAACTTTTAGTATGCTTTCCTCTTTTCCAGGATTGCTTCTTTAACTCCACCATGGTGTTCTTATTTTTCTGTCTTTGCTGGTAGTGCCACCACATGCCTTCCTAGCTGAATCAATCAATCAATTGATTCATTAGTTTGCTACTGAAATTTTTCAAACTGTTTCATTCTTTCTTCAGTACTGTTTGTGTAGTTGAGTCTATAGTTGAGTCTATAGGGGGTGCTTAAGGGTCAAAGCTGTATAACTGAGAGGAGACGTCCACATAGCCTTTAAAGGAATGCGGAGAACCGACCAGGGCTTCTGACCTAATGTCCAATCCTCACCTTCTCGTGGTGCACCCTGTTGGGTATCTACTTTGATACTGAACGAACGAGGATGGGCTGGCAATTTGGGATTTAGCCGACCAAATTGTATTCTTATTGGTTAAACCAAAATAAAAAATAATGGTACAACATGACAAAATTTCATGCCGGCTGGGGCGTCGCCCGGTTAAACAAGGCCCCCGTTGTTTTCGCCAGGGAACCAGGGCGAACAGCGAAAAGTCAGCTACTGGAACAAATCTGAAAACAAACCCCAACTCAACATCACCAGAGTTAAAGATCGGTACTATCAACGTAAGAAGCCTGAATGGCAAAGAAATGGAGCTAGCTGAGGAATTAGATAAGTACCAGATCGACATAATAGGGGTGACTGAAACAAAAAAGACCAAAACTGGTGAGATCTTTCTGAGCAATAAATACAAAATGTTATATTCAGGCAATAACAATCAAGGAAAAGAAGGAGTAGCCATAGTATTCAACACAAAATACGAGGCTAATCTTCTTGAATGGCAGTCAGTCTCAAGTAGAGTAATGTGGGCAAATATGAGAATGGGGAACTGGACAATGAGACTTATTTGTGCCTATGGTCCCACAGAAGGTTCTACTAAGGTAGAAGTGGAGGAATTTTTTGAGGCTTTAGAAAAAGCATCTGACACAATGAAAAAGGAAAAGTTGGTCCTTGTTGGGGATCTAAATAGCAGAGTAGGAAATGATTGTGAGACATACAAAAATATTTTGGGAAAATTTGGAGAAAAGAGCAAAGCTAATAATAATGGCAAATATCTGTTGGATTTCTGTTCAGGACATGGACTGGTTATTACTAACACCATGTTCCAACATAAAAATGAGCACAAATTCATGGAGAGAAGAGGCTAGGAATAAGAAAAGTCTCATTGACTATGTTATTGTTGATAGTGATGTTTTCTCCCTGGTGCAGGACACCAGAGTGTACAGAGGATTTGAAATTGGAAGTGATCACTATTTAGTCTTGAGCAGGATAAAATTGAATTTCATATTGAAAAGAATAACATGTAAGAAAGTTTTAAAGCAAATAAAAGTTGAGCAGCTCTCAGATGTAAACTGTAGACTAAAATACAGAAATATTATTGAAAAGAAAATGAAAGAGTTTGAGAACAGAAATCAAACCTTGGAGATTCAGTGGCAAACTCTGAAGGAAACATTGATTGATTCTGCCAGAGAGGCATGTGGTGATGTTGTGTGCAAAGATAAAAAAATCAGAACTCCCTGGTGGACACAGGAAGTTAAAGAGGCAGTGAAGGAAAAGAAGAAAGCATATCAAAAGTTCCTGGCAAATAAGTCAGCTTTTACTCTTACAGAATACAGAGACAAATGTAAGAAAGCTAAACAGTGTGTAAAACTAGCTAAACAAAAGTCATGGCAGGACTTTGGCAAGAATATAGAAAATAAATATCAAGAAGGTGGCAAAATATTCTGGAGGTTGTTGAAGAAGTTTAGGAATGGAGGAAAGAGTGCTGTAAAAGGAATTAGAGATGATAAAGGTGAAATGAAAACAGGAGAAAAAGATATCCTTGAAGTATGGAGTAATTACTTTGAAAAACTGCTAAATGAAACAAGCAGTGATGACAGCACAGTGATAAAAAACACTGACCAGGCATGCAGTCAGGAATACATATCCATACTTGAAGTAGAAAAAGCCATCAAAGACTTGAAATGTGGAAAGGCAGCAGGAGTAGATGATATTCGACCAGAAATGCTGAAGTATGGTGGTATAAGAGTCTTACAGTGGCTGCACTGCATAGTTCAGAAAGCCTGGACAGAGGGACGAATTCCCGATGATTGGAGTAGAGCTCTCATAGTACCCATATATAAAAAGGGAAATAAAACTGAATGTGAGAATTACAGAGGTATTTCCCTACTGAGTGTTCCTGGCAAGATCTATGCAAGTATACTTGAGAAACGGTTGAGAAGAATTGTGAAAGAAAAGCTTGGTGAAGAACAAGCTGGATTCAGGCCAAATAGAGGCTGTCAGGATCAGATCTTCACTTTACGACAAATAGTCGAGAAAGCATGGGAATATAACAAAGATCTGTATTTAAGTTTTGTCGATTTGGAAAAGGCATATGACAAGGTGCCAAGAGAGAAGCTATTCAATACGCTGCAGTTATATGGTGTCAATGGGATATTATATCAAGCAATACTTAGTCTTTATTTGAGTTGTGAGTCAGCAGTTAGAATTGAAGGAAGTACAGGAAGATGGTTTAATGTTAAATCTGGTGTGAGACAAGGATGTACATTATCCCCTCTGTTATTCATTATCTATATGGATCACATTATGAAGGAATGTGGTATTAAACCTGATATCAAAATTGGAGATGTTAATGTCAGCTCTTTGCTTTATGCGGATGATGTTATACTTCTAAATAAATCCGCTACAAGTCTGCAAGATTCTCTGACTAAATTGAATAGCTGTTGTAATAGATATGGTATGAAGGTCAGCAATAAAAAGACAAAGACAATGAAAATAGGCAGAATCATTGAAAATGTCAACTGTGTTGTGAATGGAGAACCGGTGGAACAAGTAAAACATTTCAGCTACTTAGGCACAATTTTTACTGAAGATGGTAAACTAAATATAGAAATAGACAACAGAATCAGCAAAGCTGGTATCGTGGGAAGTCAATTGAATAAATTCATATGGAATAAGAAAGAAATTAGTCGGAACACTAAATTAGCTGTATACAAGACTGTGTTCAAACCAATTTTAACTTATGGATCTGAGAGCTGGGTCAGAAGTAAAACACTTGGCCAAAGACTAGAGACCGCAGATATGAGAGTCCTGAGAAAGATTAGAGGTGTGAACAGATGGCATCAATGGCAATAGCATATTAAAAACGAGGATATTAGGAAAGAACTTGACATTGTCAGCATCCAGGAATGCGTTAGCAGAGCTAATCTCAGATGGTATGGTCACTTAAATAGAATGGGAGAGGAAAGATTAGCAAAACAAGTGTTCTCTGCCAGGTTGGCAGGAAAACGACCCAGAGGAAGACCAAGATATAGGTGGATTGATACGGTACAAAGTGCCTTAGACGATAGAAATATAAGATGTGATAATGTTGGAGTCTTGACAAGTAACAGACTGATTTGGAGGAAAATTGTAGATAGGAAGTTAGTAATGATGTAATTTTTTCATGTAGTACTGTCATATCCTGTACACCCCTTGTGGGTACATGGCAGGAATTTGATGATGATGATGATGAGTCTATAGTTTACCTGTAAATGCTGCTAAACTTTATTTTAAAAACTTTTTTTTACATACTGTTCTTTTCAATGTGATATTCAGTTTATCCTACTTAAAACTAAGTGATAATCACTTCAGATTTTAAATCTGAACCAGCACGAAGATATCACTATCAACAATAATGTAGTCAACAATCCTTTCTTGTCTTCTCCCCTTGTGAACTTATGCATATCTTTATGTTGGAACATGGTGTTAGTAATGACTATTCTATATCCTGAGTAGAAATCCAGCAGATACTTACCATTATTAGGCCATAGTGATCTGTTGTAAGACTGCAAAAATAGTGGAAAATGATACAAAAAATAAGATGAAAAAAACCCAATTATTAAGAAATATTGTGGGCATCACACATCCTAGCAAGTTGTAATTGTTAAGAAGTAATATTTTTTGAATGAGTGTAAAAGTTATGTTGTAGTTTCACTTATTATGGTCGCATATACAGTCATTCAAGGTATGTTACCAAGTCTTCATATCAAAATTAAAACTGGTCTCATTAATTATGTGTGTTCCAATAAGGTTCCCCCCACCTCCAAAAGCAGACTTTCTCAGGCTGGGTAATAGAGTTTAAAATTATGGAGCATTGAGAAATGGTTCAATTTGCTTCTATAAATTCTTCATCCATGAAAATTATGGTCTTCAGGAAAGTTCCCTGTGATTGCTTTTGAGAAAACTGAGGCTTAATCCTATAAAATTATCAAACATTAAATGACAGAATCAGTGGTAGTACATAACAATTATTTCTACAGTTGAAGTGAAAGATCAGATTTCCACTTCATAGTGACAAGTAATTCTAAGTTTTCCTAGTTATCCTATTCACATGATTGATTTCCATAAAAACAAGTAAATGTTGCCTCTCACAGGCTAAGAAGAGTGGGCATTTTTCCTGTATCTAACTTGTTGATTTATTATTATTACGTGACACCTCCAAGGATTCATCAAGGGAGGGCACTTATTCGACAACTCTCCATCTCTACAGTGAACCGCATCATCTACACCAATGCCATCTGCTTCCCGCCACCACTGGTATTTTTACAATCACAAACATTCATGCCCACAGCAGAAATTCAAACTCACAACCTTTTGGCTGGAGAGTGGATATGCTAACCACTCGGCCAACCAGCCAGCAAATTTAAGGTGGTTGTGGCTCTAAGCTAAAACTTCTTAGAGACAGACCCCCACCCTCCCTCTCTACCGAGTAAATTTTAGATTATCTATACCATCGGTTCCCAACCCAGGGTACACATACCCCCTGGGGTATGTGCTGGGCCGTTAAGAGGTACACAAAAAATAATTAGTAACAATAATAAGAAAAACAAGTAAAGTAAACAAAATGCAAAACATTAGTTATGGAACAATAAATGCTAAGTTTGAATCTCCGCTATTTTAAAAACAAGGGGTACAATTTATAGAAATGGGTTTAAAAGGGGTACACAAGTGGAAAAAGGTTGGGAACCACTGATCTATACTGAGAGTTCCCTTGTAATGTGAGGCCTGTACTGTGGCTTGTCTACCTGATGCATAACTCTGGCTCTGCTGAACTCTGAAATTTAATTAATACAGTCTACAAGAAAATAAAATGAATAACATAAGCAAAATAGTTTTTTTATATATCCCAAATTGGAAAATCAGGAGAAAATCCTGTTCTAGTCAGGATAGTACAAGAGTGGGTCAAAAATCCAACTCTGTAAATCGAAAGTTAACAGGTATAAGCTAAGTTAATGTTATTATTATAAATTAACATTTAACATGGAACAAGTTTTAAGTCTCTTTACTGTTGAATGGTAGCAGATTCATGAATGCAATCATAGGGAAGTTGATTTGCTGAAAGTTTTATAACTTTATTGATTTTGAGCTGAACATTAATTTGACAACACTGTGGTTTATTGTAGATATTTGGAATTATTTGTATTTATTGAGTAACATCTTCAGCTCTACTGTAAAATGTATCTGGAATTACTAGTCATGTACTTGTAAGAAATAGTACCAACAATAGTACCTTGATTCACAAAAGGCTGTGCCTTGGCACAGCCTTTTGTGAATCAAGGCTTAATTAGTAGTTGTAGAGTTTTGAGTGGAATGTGGATGAAGACTGTTATTCCAGCAAGAATTATTTTAGTTATTCAGGTGAAGCAGGTGATCAGACAATGGGAAGGAACAGTAAAAATCACAGAGATAATACATTTTGACACCAGTGTAATGCAAAAAAACATGAGACTGAGCAGCTTGGGGGAAGTTATTTCTCTAGAAAAGAAACTTTGAATGAGTCTATAGTCTGAGTTATCAAGAAAAGATTGTATGTTTGATTATAATATTGTATAAGAATTGTCAGTTCGTTGCCAAGTCAAACTAACACGCCAAAATCACAGTTTTGTATTTGGACTGCAGAATAATCAAGCTTTAGATATGCAATACATACTGTTAAAGATAGGAGTTGATTATCAGAATTTGGAGGATGATGAAGACAGTATAAATGTAACAAAATGAGGCAGGTGAATTTTGAGTTAAAGAAGGTCATAAAGAAGAGGATTCCAGGTTTTTCGTCAAGTTTTTTATTATTATTATTATTCAGGCCTCCATGGAGTCGAAAGACTCATCGTGGGAGGTCCTTCCTAAGAACATAAAGTCTGTCAAGACTCATCGAGGGGAGATCCCCCCCTAAGAAACACAAAGTCTATCATACCACTCCTTAAACTCATTGACCGTTCTTGCTCTCACCACTCCATCAGGCAGTGCATTCCACGGTTCAACCACCCTCCACGCAAAGAAACCACTCCTGACCCTCTTGCTCACAGTTTCCTTTCGCAACTTCCAGGGATGGCCTCTTGTCATCACTCCTTCCCTCTGTTCAACCAAGCGAAAGAACTCCCCAGTGTCAACCCTGTAACCACCTCTCAACAGTTTAAAAGTCTCAGTCATATCACCTCTCCTTCTTCTATCCACCAAAGTCTGCAGTCCACATTCTCTCAGCCGATCCTCGTAACTATCCTTGTACAGTCCTGAAACCATCTTTGTCATCCGTCTTTGTATCCTTTCCACAGTTAATTTATCCCCTTCAAATCCTGGAGACCAAATCTGAGAACAATAGTCCAAGTGTGGTCTGATCAGAGACTTATACAACGGAATGATAACCCTCTTATCTCTGCAGGTCAGTGTCCTTCTCATAATTGCAGCAATCCTCTGTGTTACCTTCACCACCTTTGCAGTATGTCCCCTAAACTTCAGGTTTCTATCAACCATCAACCCCCAGATCTCTTGTCTCCTCTACTTCCTCCAGCATAACTCCTCCCATAGAGTATGCTGCATCCCATCAACGTTTCCCAAACCTCAAGACCTTACATTTTGCTGAATTAAACTGACACCCCCATTCATTTGCCCATCTATCTAGCTTATTCAAATCCTCTTGCAGGGCTACCACATCTGCACTATTACTAATAATCCTTCCTAGCTTCGCATCATCCGCAAACAACTGAATATTCCCTTACAATCCACTGGCAATGTCATTGATATAAAGGTTAAACAATATAGGTCCTAGTACTGAGCCCTGTGGGACCCCACTTGTAACCCTCTGCCTCCTTGAAACTGCTCCACCATACACAACTCTCTGATACCTATCAGACAGCCATCCTGAATCCAGTTGACCAATCTGACATCCAGAGCCATGTGCTGCAACTTAAATATCAGCTTATCATGTGGCACCCTGTCAAATGCCTTTGCTAAGTCTAAGAAAATTACAGTATATGCCTTTCCCTCATCTAATGTTCTTGTAACTTTATTATAAAAGGCTAGCATATTGCTAAAACAAGAGCGTCCTTTCACAAATCCATGTCGATTCTCACAGATAACATTACCCTCATCTGCCCAATGCTGTATACGGTCCCTCACTACTTTCTCCAAGATCTTAACAACTACTGATGACACACAGACTGGCCTATAATTAGACACTTCCAGTCTGTTACCACCCTTATGCAATGGCACTATCTTACCTTCCTTCCATTCCCTGGGCACCTTTGCTGAAGCCAGACTTTCATTGAAAAGCCAGGTTAAAGGCACTGTCAGTTCCCTGGCACTTTCTCTCAAAACTCATGGTGAAATACCATCCAGTCCCAAAGCTTTACTGACATCCAGAGTACTCAGTATCTGAAACACACTCTCCTGCTGTACCTCTAAACCTCGAACCAGCCCTATCCCTCTAGCATTAAAACTGACTCCTCTAGGATGAAATACTCCAATAAAGTGTTCATTGAACAATTCCACTATGTCCTCTGCATCAGTCACTCTATTCCCATTTTTATCCCACAATATCATTCTTCCACAGTCATTTCTCCTACTGGCCACACATCTAAAAAATTCCCTAGGATTTTCTTTGCATCTTAGGGCCAACCACCTCTCATATTCCAGTTTCGCTTTCCGTACCACACTAGTCACTCTTCTGGCCTGTGTCTTATATTCTTCATGCATCCTCTCTTCACCTGTCTCCTTATATCTCTTCCATAGCCTCTTTTTCGCATGCAGTTCCTGTTTAATATTGTTTGTCATCCACTTTACTCCAAATTGTGTCCTCTTCTTCACTCATGGTATACAACTTACCATTGCTGCTAACAAATATTCTTTCACAATTTCCCACGCACTAATGATATCCTGGCCTTCCAATTCCTCCCTCCATGAAACTTCCCGAAGTTGACGTCTGACTACTATAATTACCTGCTTTATAATTCCACATAAGTTCCCATCTCTTTGATACTCCTGCATGTCTATTCATTTTCCAAGTCAAAACCATATGGTCACTCTCTCCAACTGGTGGGAGAGATGTCATCTCAGTTATTATCAACTCTTCTGATGCTATAACCAAATCCAAAACTCTTGAACCTCTTGTTCCCTCTGTTACATGTTGCCTAAGACATTTGTCCCTCAAGAATTATAGAAATTCCATTCCCCTATTGCTACATGCATCTTCCTCTCTCCAATTTATACTACTGTGGTTAAAATCCCCCATAACAATCATTCTTCTTGCACTTGCCAAACTTAGCCGTCTAAACATCTCCTGGTCCCCATCCTCTGTGCTCCTGGGTCTGTAGCAACACCCCATTAAATATCCTGTCTTGCCTACCTCTACCTCACACCATATGTTCTCAAAATCATTTGTCTCACTTCCTTCCAAAGCCTCCACTCTTAGAGGACATAGGTCATCACTTATCATAAGCAGTACCCCACCACCACGCTTTCCCCTCCTATCCTGATGAAAAATGCTATACCCAGCGACTTCTATTCCTGTTATTATATCCCCTTCTGTCAACCACGTCTCAGTGATCCCAATAATTTTTGGCCAGGCTGATGCTATCTACGCCACCAATTCCTCTCCCTTATTCCGGATACTCCTGGCATTAGTATAAAACATATAAATGCCATTGTTTCTATACCCAGCATTATCCCTTCTAGACTCCACTGGGCTCAGTGCTACCTGACATCGTCTCCCTTCTCCTAAGTATCCATTCTCACAAGAGGCCACCCCTGCTATCATCCTCCCTGGAACACACTGACTCATTCAGAACAGCAATCTCTCCAGATGCCTACGTCCTTCCTCATTCAAATGTAAGCGGTCTCTCACATACAATTCCTCTCTTTCCTCAAATGCACTCCAAGCATCCACATATACCAGTCCTCTCTTGTCACACATTCTCGCTATTATGCCATTCAATATCACCGCTCTTCTGCTCAGTTCATCATTATCATACCTAAGCAATACGCACACTATTTTTCCTCTCTCTCTCTGTCTTTTTGGTTTAGTTTTTGTTTCAGTTCACAATAATTTTGGTTTTAGCTCACTATTTTGGTTGAGTGCTGCATATTTTAACTGTTTCTGCAATGTTTATTAATAGTGTTGTGCATTTTTAATAGTGTAAACAAGTTGACATTCGTAATAGTCTTTATTCATTTTGTGTAGCTATAAAATGGATACATATCCAAGAAAGCATTTAAAAATATGTACTTTTTCCTCAATACACACACATCCATGACTCAAAGACAAATTGCCAATGAGTGTGGTGTTAGTTTGGGTACTATTAATATGATTTTAAAAGGATTTGGACAGACAGGTACCTTGGCACTTAGTACCGGGCTAAAAACAAAAACCACACTAACTCAAGATCATCTACTTGTTGGGAAAAGCAAAATGAATCCAAGATTACCTGCTGTAGACTTAAATAGAGATTTGGTTGCTAGTGTGATTAATGTTTCTTACATGACAGTCTGTCGAAGATTGTTGGAAGTAGGGAGGACTGCTCACAGACCAAAAAAGAAACAACTGTTGACAAAGACTATGCAGAAAAAGAGGCTTCAGTGGGCTAAAGTGTACAGAGATTGAACTTTTAAGAAGTGGAAGAAGGTCGTATTCTCAGATAAGAGCCATTTCTTTGTCCAAGGAGAGCGAGTACCCTATGTTTCTAAATCAGCAGCTGAGAACACTTCTTCCACCCACCTTCAACAAACTTCTAAATCCTGCTCAAAAGATATTCTGGGGTTGTTTTCCACATGACGGTTCAGGATCACTTGTGCCTGTTGACAATATGATGAAAAGTTACCAATACATAAAAATATTGGAGAAAAGAATGTTTCCACAGATCCAGAAATACAAAGAACTCATCTTCCAACAGGATCTTGTGCCATGCTCAACTTCAAGAAAAGTGAAAGAGTTCCCCAAAAATGACAATATCCATTAACTTCAGTGTCCAGGTAACTCTCCTGACATTAACCCAATAGAAAATTTGTGGGCCGTAGTGAAAAAAGAGACTTGGAAAGTTAATTTGTGATACAAAGAATAACTTAATACAATCAGTTATATTTTTGTGGTTTTGTGGTGCAGAAATAAAAAAAAATGTGTTTGCCATTGGTAAAGTCCATGCCAATGGACTTTACCAATGGGGATTTAATCAACTTTAATTTAAGGGAATTAATGAACTTATTAAGAACAGAGGACACATAAATTATTAGGTAAAGTTGGAGTTAACTTTTATACTTATTTGTTTGCAAAATTAAAATTTTTCTTTAAAATGTGAGTGTTCATATTAATCTGTTCACTACTGTATATGTGTGTGTGTGATTGTTTTATATTTTTTCACTGCTGTTTTTTTTTGTGGGAGAATTGCTGTTTTTCTGCAATAATACTGTAATTATTGTTATGCTTTAGTAGTTGGATGCAATGTGAGGATGACTAATTTCCAAACATGCCTACCATACATAGTGTATCCAGACTCTGGGTACAGTCTGTGTGGCTTTAACATCATCATTTTTCATATACCACTATATTCTGAGTCTCCAGGCATAACTAGCAGAGTTTAGGCAGCAGTATTATTTTGCTAGCTGGTTAGAATCTTCCTGATGTATTACCGTCAGGTTTGCTCAACTGTACTTAGTAGCTGACTGGTTTCATGCTGTACCTTGAAATGATAAAGTTTCCAGATACCTACATTGTGTTTGGAGGGTTGCACTGAACTAGAAGAGGAAGGGTAGTGCAACAGCTGCTTTTTCAGGTTATGAGGAAGCAAGGTGATGTTTCACCGGTGTCCTGTTTGTGGAAATAGGCTATACCACAGAAGATGGAAGGGAAGTCTGGCTTGTCCTGTCCTGTACAGGCTACATCTTGTGCACCACCAGTCCATTAATGATTTTTATTGATTTGCATATGTAATCATATTTTGATGTTGCACTCTACCTAATCTGCTTGCCTATATGGCAGTCCTAACTGTAAGACTAAATTAATACAAAAAAACTTCCTTATTATTATTATTATTACTACCTCAAGACCTCATGGAATCAAAGACTCATCTAGGAGGTCCTTTTATCACACACACAGCTCATCATACAGTGTTTTAAACACATTCAAACTCTTTGCAGACACCACATTCTCAGGCAAGGCATTCCAATCATTCACAACTCTGCATGAAAAAAACCTGCCTCTCACTCCCCTACTCACACCCTCTTTATACAGTTTCCATGGATGACCTCTGGTTCTCCCCTGATCTCCCACTATTCTCTGTAAAAAAAAAAAACTTCTCCAGCAAAGGTTGGTTGATTGGTAGAGCCTCTGCTACTAATGGCTCAGTTAAGTAAGTTTGAGCGCGGTTAGTAGTTGGAAGGGGACCAATCATTCAATGCTGTTGGCACACCCTCCCTCGATGAGTCTTTGGACTCCCTGGAGGTTTCAAATAATAATAATAATAATAAAATTGATCCTATAACAACCCCTTATCAACTTGTAGTTCTCTCTTCCTCCTGTCCACCAGACTCTGCAAATTACATCTTCTCAATCTTTCCTCATACTCGACATTCCAGAGGTCATGGGTATGATCTTTGATATAAAGATCACATGTAACTTAAAACATGTTACCTGAAAGGGTTAAAAATGTCTTATATGATATTAATATCTAAATAATAATTAAGTGTGAAATATTTTTATTTGTTGTGAAGATGGTGATATTTTGTGAAAAGTAGATAATAAAAAATGTTAATAATCTACATTTTTTAGTCATGTTCAAATTCGTTAGTAATTTTCAGTATTTTAAAAACATGCTAGCACATTTACAATTAACACTCCATTAGATCTGAAAATATTTCATATAATTTATCATTCCAGAAATATCAGTTGGCTGACAAGTAAAATTGTCATTACATATCTTATATATATTTAAAAAAAAAAATTATTATTATGTGACACCTCCAGGGAGTCCAAAGACTCATCGAGGGAGAGTGTGCCAACAGCATCGAACGATTGAACCCCGTCCAACTACTAACCACACTCAAACTTGCTTAAGCCATTAGTAGCAGAGGCTCTACCAATCGACCAACCTTTGCTGGCAAATAAAATAATATATTGGAGGCCTAAAGTGGCTTGAAAATATACCGTAAGTATATAAGTTCCATGTTTGGTCTCTAGAGCAGGGTTTCCAGACTTGTAAAAATTTAATTAAAAAATACACAAAATATATAAAATTGATAAAAATTAGGGAAAAAAATCCTTAATGTACTCTAGGTTTGCAGATAATCTTTTGTAATTAGAGCAACAAAAAAAAAAAAATGATTTACATGTATGTGAAGTAAATCTATAATTTACTTCAAATACATGTAATTGAAGAACAAGTTTATATGAGAGTCATATTTTTGTTTAATGGAAAGAAATGTCAATGAAATGTTAATTTAATTATTATTATTCCTGATACCTCCAAGGAGTCCAAAGACTCATCATGGGAGGACACCTACAACTGTCTCAACCACTACACCGAATCTCTACTACGAATCATCTCCATCAACGCCATCTACTGTCCCCTCCACCACCACCACAACTAGTATTTTTTGTCTGGAAATTGCATGTGTTCTGAAGGGCCGATTTTTCTGTATGCGGGATGAAATTTCTGGGAGAAAAAATCCTGCTACCTCTGTATGAGATCGGCTAACTCACCTTTGATTGAAATTGTCAGATAAAGATTCCTCCCGTCGTGACGAGAATCAAACTTAGGCCTATTCCAATCAAAGGGCGCAATGTACCGTCGCTCTTCCAATTGTGCTACTTAATTGATTATTAAGTTATTATTTTGCTTTGGTCATTAGCCATGTTCACTCTTTGATTACCTGTTGTGAGTGGAATTCACAAGAAAAACAAATCTTTGGTTTATTTTTCATACATATTTGTTTGTTTCTTTCCATTATAAAAAATACACATCAGTAGTATTCGGTGTCTATTCACATCAGATTAGCAATCTAATGAGAGTACAAAAGCAATATGCTGGGTGAGAATATATTGTTGGAGGTAGAGGAAATAAGAGATCTGGGGGTGATATCGGATAAGGATCTAAAATTTAGGGGAACATCGCCAAAATTGTGAAGACAACACAAAGGCTTCTGTGAATGATGCGGAGGACACTGACATATAGAAGTAGGGAGATTCTTGTTCCATTGTATAAGGTTTGATTAGGCCACACATGGACTGTTGTGCCCAGATTTGGTCACCGGGTTTTCAGAAGGATGAAGAGATGTTGGAAAGGGTCCAAAGGAGACTGACTAAGGTAGTTTCTGACCTCTGGAATGTCGAGTATGAGGAAAGATTGAGAAGATGTAATTTGCAGAGTCTGGTGGACAGGAGGAAGAGGGGAGATATGATAGAGACCTATAAGTTGGTAAGGGGTTGTTATAGGATCAATGCCGGAGAAGTTTTTTTTTTACAGAGAATAGTGGGAGATCAGGGGCGAACCAGAGGTCATCCCTGGAAACTGTATAAAGAGGGTGTGAGTAGGGGAGTGAGAGGCAGGTTTTTTTCGTGCAGAGTTGTGAATGATTGGAATGCCTTGCCTGAGAATGTGGTGTCTGCAAAGAGTTTGAATGTGTTTAAAACATGGTATGATGAGCTGTGTGTGATATAATAATAATAAAAATTTGCCTTCACTGTGTTCATGTTAAACAATCAAGTAATATCAGGTGCACCAAAATCAGTACTTCATTTCAATTGCAATAATAAGTAATGTTTAGCCAACTCCTCATGAACAAATAGTAGGACCCCTTAATTCAAAAAACTTTCCTATATGTAAACTTTCTTATTATTGTTGTTATTTTATTTATTTTTTTTTTGTTCAATTTTCAAAAATGGATTCATATTAATAGGAATTAATTCCTGTACTTCTGTTTTTTTTTTTTTAATGTAATTATTATAAATGTTTACTATATGTTCTTATTTATAAAGAACAGCATGTAGCAATAGCAACATGTCTACTATTTACTGAAATATATTAGACTATGCAAGCTCATTAAAAATATAAGGCACAGATTCATTTTCAGAAGACAGTGAACTTGTATTAGGAAAATTAATGTATTTAATCAGTTAATGAAGTTTTAATACTTATTAAAAATTCATTGGCCAAAGTGTATAGAAAACATCTTGTTACTGAACCAGAGAGGTGTCTTGCTTAAACCAGCAACAAACTGGACATGCAAAATTGTAATAGTCTTATACTTCTGTGTGGGCTGAATTACATGAACTTCCCTGAAAGCAACGGTTCTCTACAGAATTCTGCAGCAGATTTCCTGAAGACCACATCAGAAGATCTGAATCATGTACAGTTTCCTTAGCAGTAATGGTAACTTCTTTCAATACTCGCTTTAATATCTCTTCCTGTTCTAGATTTGGGAGATTGAGTTTAGTGTAACTGTTTTTAACTGGATGTGGAGAACCTTTATGCATTGGACTGCTACTTAACTCTTCATCTGAGGAATGCTGTATATCTTCACAAACAATGCTTAACTTTCTGTTTCCTTTTTTCTGCTTCTCAGAATTGCTGTGTAAAATTTCATAGGTTGTTTCACTTTCAGCCATCAGGTCTGCTGCAGGTTGTGAATGGGTTCCATAATTACATTGGTCATCCTTTGACAGGTTGTAGTGATTCTTCATTTGAAGTGTCTGCGAATTAATAGCAACATGATTGTTACTCTTAACAGTGGTGAGACGTGGAGTCGTATTACAAGAATAAGTTCCTTTATACTTCATAGCTTTCTGTGTGCAAAATCCATACCTGCTAAGGAGGATAAAGAAGTCTCGACGATACTGTTTAGTGAGAATAGCATATAGAAATGGATTGGCACATGAATTCAGTGGATAGAAAAACACTAGAAGGATCTTGGAATTAGTGACATTGATAAGAGGATATCCACCTACAGCAGTTAGCCCAAAGAATGCAATGGGTGCCCAGCATGCAAAATCTGTGAATACCAACATAGCCATCCGTTTTGCCACAGTCATGTCATTTGTTGTTGCTCGACATTGTTGTCTGGTAATCGATACATACATTTTGGCATAGCATGCACAAATAAGAAGGAATGCCAGGCCATTGATAGTAAGTAATGCGACAAGGTATGCTAGATCTCTGGAGTCATTATTTGCCATTGGAAGACAGATGCTGGTCTTAGTGTAACCACTGATCCCCATAAGAGGCAGTGTTGCCATTGTTATGGCATACATCCATCCAAAAATCATAATTTTTGCAGCCATTCCCAGTCTAAGACGTCGATTCAAATGGATGGCATAAGTTATGGCATACCAGCGTTCTAGTGTGATGACAGTTAAGGTAAAAATAGAGAGCTCACTAGCAAAAACAGTAATGAAACCAGCCACTTTACAACCTGCACCTGTAAAGAAATCAGCATAATGAGACAGAATGATAGGGCTACAGTATCTATTTATCATTCTATCCTTATAACAATGAAAGAACCAATAATTTTTAATTTTAATTTCAATAGCTTAATATTTTTCTTGTTTATATAATAATGGCTAGCGATTAGACCAGTTTTTATTTGTCTTCATTAACTGTATTACCAAGTGTCCATCAAGCTAGCTGTCAAGTTAATGGGTACTGTTTTATGAAGCATAGTAATAAAGTCCTATGAAGAAAGGATAACTTCATATTGCATACTGGGTGGGGGGGACTCATTAATGAGTTTAAGCCTAAGGTAAGAAAGCCAAGAAATGAAAAGATTTTGTCCCAAAAAAAGCATAAACTTTATATAGAAATTGGCAAGTAATTCTTCTCTTTCACATAAAACTATAATTTTAAATGGTAGAATAAAGAGTATAGAAAGTACGTTTCATGTTGAGCCCATATACTCGAGGTGGTTGACCTGTATTATACAACATAAATGGGGGTGGATGGACTATTCCACAATACATCAGTATCAGGGATGAAGGCAGAGAAAAAGAAACTTGTTCTGTTGAGTTTGGAGTTGAACTGTGAAAGGATGTTGTAATGCAAGTACATCACATTTCATTAGATTTGGTAGAGAATGAAGAAATTGATGTTAGTTCATATGAACATTTATCTTAGATACATTTATAGAACATACATACTGCAGAAACCAAAATATAAATGTGGGTGGAATGAGTTGGTAAGAGATGGTCATTAATCAGTGTAATTGTCCTCTTCTGTATGGAGTCAGGTATTTTTAGAGAGCTCTTAGGGAAACCACCTCAAATGTTAGAGAAATATTTGATAGTTGGAAGCATTTGTGATTTGGATAAAATTAATCTGTTCAGAGATGAAATAAAGCTTTGAGTGGAAGAGAAATCTTAGTTTATTGGAAACTGACAAGGCAGGGGTTGTGATGTATTATACCAGAAGAGGCTTGATATCAGGATAACTTCAAGAAGAGAAATTTCATCTTGTTTAGAGATTTGAATTTTGTCAAGGAGAATTCTGCTGCTGTCAACCCAATTCTGAATCCTTGTCCTCACTAACTACTCCAACACTTTGACCAACTCCAGACATGAAAATTGGCCTATAATCAGCCTTAGTCTTATTACCTCCTCTATAAGGTGGAACAATTTTGTCCTCTTTCCACTCAATTGGAATTTACTCATGTTAAAAAGGTAAGTTAAAACTATTCCCACCGCCCTGAAGTTCTGCATTATGTTACAATCGCAAGGATGGAATACTTTAATGAACTAATCATTTAACACATTTGCTATATCCTCTTTTTCAGTGTTTATCATCCTCTCATTATCACTGACCAACATCATCCTTCCATAATCATTCTTTCTTCTACTGGCCATATATAAAAAAAACAAACTCCGTAGGATTTCTTTTAGCCTCATTTGCTAACTACTGCTCATACTGCACTTTTTTGCTACCCATACTAAGTGAGTCGCCTTCCTTGCCTGCTCTTTGTACTCCTCATGTAACTGATTATCGCCACTCATCTTGTGGTGCCTCCATGATGCCTTTTTCTTTTAGACTGCTTCACTTCTTCAGCCATCCATTACATCCTGACCTTTGGAATACACTCAGTCATTGCATCTGCCAGATAATTCCTGAGTAGGGACTAAGCAACACTAATTTCCTTCCCATCCAATTCCTCATTCCATGATATCGCTGCAAGCTGCCTACTGAGTTTGTCGTGATCACCCACCTTATAGTTCTACATAGCCATTTCTCACAAAAGTCCTGATATGGCCAGCCACCACCCAGGTGATCGCCTCATGATCACTTTGACCAGCTGGAGGAAGATGTGACACTTCATTTACAACATCTTCTGATGAGCTAATCAAATCGAAGGCTCTTGATCCATGTGTAGCCTCTGTTACACATGGATCAAGAGTCTTTCCTGTTTATACCATAATGTGTTCACCCTTTTCTTATTATCCAGATCAATTTGCCTAAACATTTCCTTCCCACTGCCCTCTACATTACCAGGTCTATAGCAACACTCTACTAAACATTTCATCTTGTCCATCCAAGATAAGATGAGATGGATGAAAACTCCACTTCACACCATACTGCTTCAAAACCAGTCACTATTTCACTATTTACTCCTTTCATCTCCACCCTAGATAGGTACAGCTCCTCTGCCATCATCAATAGCACTCCTCCCTTTTTTTGTCTATCATCACGAAAGACAATATATCTCTCCATGTCTATTTCTATCAGAATGTCCTCATTTTCAACCATGTCTCACACGTTGCTTTCTTTGAATACTTATAGCATTTGTAAACTAGCTGATTTCTGTTTCTATAAGGAGCCTCACTGACCCCTACTTCTCAGATATGACTCCCCTCCCCATCTATTCCTCTCTATCATCACTAATATTACACCTCTTCTCAGACTTAAATGTCACCCCATATCCTTGACTCTCCTAATCCTTTCTTGTGCACTCACAAATTACTCCAGAAACCATCATCTACACTTGTCACAAGTCTCCCCATCCACTGTGCCTCCCCTGTTTCCCTGTCTGTCTTGTGTTCCTTGTCTCTCAGTCTCTTTACTCATGTCACTTACCTCTCCATTCGCAAAGTCTTCTACCTTACTCTCCTCTTTTACACAACACCTCTTGCTTCCTCAAGTCTTTCATTCACTTCAATGATTATTTTCTCTTACAGCAACAGTTTCTCTAACTGACTCATGCCAAATCCATTTAAATGTAGCCCATCTCTTTTATACAGCTCTGTCTGTCTTTTAGATTCATTCCACATGTTTATAAAATGAACTCCTTTCTCCTCATGCCACTCTGCTAGCATACTATTCATAATCTTCACCCACCTTCTCAAATCGTTATTTTTACTCTCCTTAATAGCCTCCTGACATCCCTCCTTACATTCTCCTTGCTACCAGTCAAATCATTTGTGCCAACTCTTTTTGCTTGTGTATACTCCTCTTATCCAATGTTTCAGTCGCTCTGCTCATTCTGCCTCCCCGAAGACTAACCTTGTGCTCCTTTTCACTGACCACACCTCTCATCATTGAGACCATATAGATATCTTATCGTGCAGAGGTAGCAGGGTTTTTCTTTTTTCTATCAGAAAGGTTTTTCATCCTGCATATAAATAAATTGGTCATGAGAACACATGAAATTTACAGACAAAAAAAAGTATTGGTAGTGGTAAATGGCATTGTGTGTTTATGGGAATAGTGTCATGTAGTTGATGGATTAAGTAGGGGAGACTGTGAGTTATTTGTTGTGTGGCCTCTCATGATGAGTCCTTGGACTCCTTGCACATGTCAGGTAATAATAATATTTAATTCACCAAGACTATCATTCCAGAAAATGTGCAAAATGAAAGCCTGAATAGTAGGTTTACAAATGTGGTAGTAGGGAATGGAAGAGTAATAAGCACGAGTGAGAATGTTGGGAATGAAGGATGACAGGTGTGAATGTGAAATAATGACTGAGGATAGTAATGGTGTGCAATGGTGGAGTAATAAAGAAAATTTTTTCTGGTGGTTGAATAATTTGGAATGTGCAAAATAGGATTGTATCCCAGAAAATTATTGTGACTGTCATTATGGCTATAAAGTGGGATGCTGGTATGTAAAATGGTAGTGGTGATGATGCTAAAGGAGCTTGAATCAGGTAACCAGAGATATGAAAGTCTAATTGTGAATGGTATTGCCAAGGTTTGATAGCTTCGAGTTGAAAAATAAAAAGAGCAGAAAATATGGTTGACAAAAGGGAACTGTATGCTGGACACAGGTTGCATCTTAAAAAGAATGGAAGCATAGATTTATGGAGGCTACTATTTAGAGAGAATGTGAACCAGCAAAACTAAACTGTAGGGCTAGAAATGGAATAGCCTCAGATGGAAATATAGCTATGGGAGGGAAAGGAAGAACACTGGATAGCATATTGCATGGTATGGTGTCAAAACTAGAGAAATCAACACCAGGTGTATGGTTAATATGCATTGCTTTATTTATATATAAGTATTAGAAATACAGGAAATGAGTTTATAGTCTTAGCAGATTCAATTTTTCCAAATATTGATGATAGTGAAGCATATTGATATGGAATAACATTGTAACAGAAATAGAAATCAGTCATGCAGATTCAAAATACTGGAAGGATGAATGGAGAAGAGGATCACTGCTAATGATAACAAAAGAATTATATCCCTCTCAGAAAACTAGGATGAACATGGTGGTGAGATGGAAGTAAGTGATAAATAGCAAGCTAAAGGACAGTTGCCCCCCAATCGCATACGTGCCCAACCTGACTTAACCTTTGAACAAAGATGCCAACTCCGAAGACAGCTAGAAGAAAAATGCCAAAATGGAGACAACAGCTGGACCATAGACTACAAATAAACCAAATTAGTGCAAAAACCAAGTGATGCGACTAGTAGCCACCAAGGAGATCAGTATGCAGGCACTGCATATGAAACATGCAAAACCCTTGTGATCAAAGCTATGTCCCACAAACCCTTGCACATCCACTACACCAACATCTGTGGTCTCAACTCCAACCTTAATAGCGTTCACTATCATCTACAGTCAACCAAATCCCACCTACTCTTCTTAACAGAAACTCAAATTTTCACAGTAATGTTAAACTGACCATGGTATCAGAATTGTTTTAAATTCAATTTTAGATTTAAATTGGGCACCGTTTTTATGTAAGGCAGGCAGGAAGTTTAATAATTTTGTCAGTGATGAGGCTAATCTGAATGAGGAAGGAATCAGTTGCATCCACTGTAGGCTGAAGAGTGTTATTTGACTTATGGAGTATCTTAAGTTTTATGGGTATTCAGGAGACCAGGAAGTTTGTTTGTGAATTGATAGGATCATTGTAAGTTATGCTTGCCATGAAATTCTTGTTTAATCCTTTATCTAAATGTAAGCAAACAAAGTTTTTGTGCGAAGTATCTTCATGAATAGGCTACTTGTGTATAGAGGCTGTTGACTTTACATCAATTACCTTAGCATCCCATAATGGAAACCATACTGTCTTTTGGATGTGCATAATGCTATGCCTTTTAGGAGAGTCATTACCCAGACCAGTATCAATCTTTATTGAGGTCTTATCAGTGTAAGCCAGATTCAAGAAGATACCAAGGTTAAATTAATGCAGAAGTGATGTATTTTCCATATTCATAGTCTCACAGACTATAATTAGTGTGCTCTTTAGATTAAGCAGGATGTTAATTTTTCAGTTGTATTTCATGATATGAATGACTGCTGTGCATCACTTATATTCTACTCTGCTCCTGTAGTAATGGATTATTATTTTTTTTCCCCCTAAGATTACTGAGAGAACAGGATTGGCTCATGCAGAGATTTCTTTCAGGAGATAAAGCTGACTAGCAGTCTCAAGCCTGATGTTGTCAGCACTGTATGGAGATGAATTGCAGACATCATGTTCTATAATGCAACATAAAGTCTCCTGTGAATATTTGACTAGATGCTACTGTGCACTTGTAAAGTATGGTTAGTTTTGTCAAGTGAATATTCATACGAATGCACTTTTGAATTTGCTTACAAATAAAGAGTTGCCAACTGTAGTACATTTAAACTAATATATTGATGTTTATTCACTTCACCAGTATGCATTGTAACAACTGATCATGTAAAATAATTCCTTATTGGATGTAATGTCATGTGAAAGTTCTCCAGTTCATCTGAAAGTTCTTACTCAGATTACAAACCACATTTTATGTAGAAAAGCTACCAAGGCATCATTGCTTTTCAACCTAAATCTTGCAGTTGTTGCTGCATGACATGGTTCAGTGCACATAAACAGACTATGTTTAAGTGCATTGCAAATAGTCTTATAAGAGAATGCCTCATACTACAAAGTGAAGTGATCAGCATTTCACAGAAGACATTTCTGTTCACCTTTAGGAGAACAGTGCCACTATTACTGTTAGTGCCATGTAATATACACCAAGACTGGTCAGAGAGTGGATTAATATATGAAATGATAATTACTAAACTAAAGAGCCAAAAGGCTTCATGATAATGAAATGATAACGTCAAGTCAACTCCCAATTACTGGCATTAGGCTGATACTGGTATTGTGATTTTTCTTGCAAAGCAAATATTATCAAGCAAAATCTATTATAAATGATACTTGAAAGTGATGGTGTAAATGATGAAATGCAATATGTAGAAGGGAGGCAAGTGTTAGGAAAATTGGAAGTGAAAGAATCAGGTATTGATTGGGTTAGATGTTACTAAGGCTATGGGAATGGAGACACATCACACATATTTTTAAGGAATGTGTAAAACAACTATGCCCTTGACCTGGTTATTTAATGAGTCTTGAAGTGAGTGAGTGGGTGGGTGGGTTGGTAAGGTTCTTTCCTAAGGATTGGGAAAAAAAAAGGCAAAATAATACCACTCCACAAGAATGGTTCTAGGACAAAAGTTTCCAATTACAGACCAGTCTGTATTAATTGCAATTGTAGTCAAGGTGTTGGAGAGATTGGTTAGGAGTAGAATACAGAATTGTCTTGATGGGCATATGATTCTTTATAATGTCTGCATGGATTTATAAATGATGGGTCTTCTTCTAGCAATTTACTTGCATTTATGATAAGGTAATGAGTGTGTTAGACATGGGAGATTCACATAGTATAGTTGGTATTGGATTTTGAAAAAGTGTCTGATACATTACCTCATGATACTTACAAGCTGTAGATAATTGGAATGGATAGTATATTTGTTATATGGATCAGGGATCGGCTCTCTGATCAATACCAACCAAAAATTGTGTATGATGGAGCAGTGTCTCAAAAAAGGAGTGGTGTGCCCCAGGGTTCTGTTCTGCTGAACTTGTTTGTAAACGATGTTTTATGTGGATTGACTGGAAATCTTTAGTTGTTTGCTGATGACGCAAAGTTGGAGAGAACTATAAGGAGCACTGCTGATGTTAATTCCCTGCAGGAAGATTTGAACAGACTTTTAGTTTTGACACTTTTATAATCTAATCTAATCTAGTAACCTTATTAATGTTAATAAGTGCAAGGTGTTGCATTTTGGAATGCAGAGATATAAGACTGTGCATTATATTGATGGAACTATAATTGCAGGAAGTAGTTGATATTTGAGATCTGGGAGTGACAGAAGACTGAAATTTAGGAGGAATATTGCAGTGTTGTAAAGACTGCACATCATATTGCCACTATAATAAAAAGTACACTAACATGTAGGACTATTGTGTTTGGATTTTGGTTACCTGATTTTCATTGTGATGTAGAAATATTTCAGAGGGTCCAGAAACAAGACTAAGACAATATCAGGACTCTGGAATGTTGGCTATGGAGAGAGGTTAAAGGAATACAGATTACAGAATTTTGTGGATCAGAGGAATTGAGGTGATATGATAAAGACATTTTAGTTAGTAAGGGGATTTTATCATATTAATACAGAGAGGATTATAAAAAGAGTAGAGGGCGAGAGGGGAAGAACGAGAGACCATCTCTGAAAGTTGTGTAAGAGTGTGGCGAACAGGGGTGTGAACGATAGATATTTTACATAGCAAACTGTGGGTGAAAGGAGCACATTACTAGAATATGTTGTTAATGCAGGGAATGCTAAGGATTTTAAGATTCAGTACGTTAAATATGTTGTCAGTCAACAGAAGGCTGAAGTTTAGAGGGAATGTTGCAAGTGTTGCAAAGGCTGCACATCATATTGCCACTATGATAAGAAGTACACTGCTCTCACCCTCTACTCTTTTTATAATCTGCTGACTCCATGGAGGGTATAATAATAATAATTTCTCAACATTTTTGGTTTCACTGAGTTTTTACCTGAAGCAGCACTTTATGTTGCTCGAAAAACCTCAGCTGTCAGCAGGACATGTATTCTGAATATTCAGATTTCAACATTCTTTATTCTGAAACATTGACCAAAAGGCAGTGCCAGCTTGTAATATAACTAGAATCTTTATCAAGAAGGCTACAGCTTTGTAATTTGGAAAGTGGGGTGAACAGTTGCTTTTACTGATTTTCTGTGATTATTCAGTTAGAAAAAGATCACTGTTATAACATGTAGCAAACATACTAAGGGTATGAAATGATCTTCAAAATTTTTTGGAAGAAAGACTATTCTTTTTAAATATTACAAGGTATTTTTTTAAAGATAATAATGAATTCTCAGAGTGTAATTATAAATTTTTCTTGCATTTATTTGCTATATTTAGTGCTTACATAAGTGTTTGATGTTGCAGAGAATAATATGAGATACTGGTTTGTATACATAACTACAAAAAAGATACCTCAGTGATGAAATTCTTGAACTGAATTTCATCCTTCGTTCTGTTATTACTATTTCTCTTTTCCATTGCTGCAGTAATTGAGAATTGACTGCACCAGAAAAATAAATAAGTAAATAAATAATGCTAGTCTTACCATGCTGCCAATCTATGGCATAATTAAAATATACACCTATGGTATGGATATCCATAGCAGCTATCATGAGAAGGTAAAATCCCATGCAGAAATCTGCAAAGGCCAGGTTACACATCAGAAATTTGGAAACACTCATGGTGAATCTTGTACTCATTAGAACTACCATAACAGCCAGATTACCCAATACAGCTGCCACGACTACAAACCAAACTGCAATTCGCAGTGCTACATTTCCCATAACGTCTTCACAAGGATTAAAAGCATCAGGTGCAGGAAAACACTTGACATCTCTGTAGTTGTTGGCTAAGTTGCCACAGAAGGCTTGTAGAGGAAGTTCTGGTTGAAGGGATGCTGTGGTACGATGGAAAATTCCAATATCATTTTCATGTGCACTTCCTGTTCCAAATCCTGTTTCAATGGAGAAAGATACCTTAACTCCTTTACCAAGTAATTTAGGTGACATTCCATCTGACGTTCCATCCCATGCATGAGAATCACTGTCATTTAATGGGGGAGCATACACTGAATGTTCATATTCATTTTTATGAAGTGTGGTACTCAGAACTCCAAAACTTCCCCTGTTGTTAAAATGGCGGAAATTATGCTTTGATAAATGACTTCTTTTTTGTTTGCCATTTCTTAATGCATATTTGAAGAGCTCTTCATCTTTTGCCATTGTTATATCAGTGACTGGAGAGTACGCTGCAGTGGTCACATCACTACAATAGCGTTTTTCCATATCATCTCTTCGTACTTGGTAAAGGGCATATTCCTGGGGATTATGTGCAGCAGGAAACTTGAAAGCACAACAGTGATATGGATAAGTAAGATGGGCTTCTCGGATGTAGCGGAAGTGATATACAGATGGGAACACTTTTAGAGTCAATGTATCGATAAGTTTTACTATCTCTAGTTCCTCAAGGCCTTTTGTTGGCAATCTTCTGATGCTTGTCTCTGAGAGGTCTCTGAAAGGAATTATAAAGCAGAATGAAATTAAACTAAAGATACCATTCACTGCAGTTATATTGTAACTGTATAAAAAGCATTTAAAAGGTTATTACATGAATATTCAGTTCATTATGTATGGTAGAATATCAATCAGCTATTCTAGTAGTCCACATTATGTTTACTTTTTGCAGGTAAGGAAGGTTTAAAGGATTATTATTATTGTTATTATTATTGCACTGGCACCTTCATGGAGTCCCAAGACTCATCATGGGAGACTCAAACTATCAACACAATATTGTACCTCTCCTTGAAACCATTAACAGATATAGCACTTACAACTGACTCAGGCAGCAGCCCATTCCATTCATTCACCCTCTCCAAGCAAAAACCACACTCTAACCCATCTTCCAGGGATGATCTTTTGTTCTGCTCCCTCTAGCCAGGTGCTGAAACATTTCCCATGATTCTTGTAAGTAACTTAAATGTTTCCATAATATCTCCATTTTTGGCCTATCAACAAACTTTTGCAATCCACAAACCTTCAATCTATCTTCAAAGGGAGCATTCTGCAGACCACTCATCCATCTTGGTTGCTCGTCTCTGGACCTCTCCACCACTTCCTCATCCCCAAGAAACCCAGATGACTAGAACTAAGCATAGTAATCTAGATGCGGTCATATCAAGGTTTTATAAAGAGGAATAACTTCCTTACTACAACTACCCTTGGTAGTTTAGCAATATGCCCTCTAAACTTCAACTCTTATCTGCTACAACCCCCAAAATCCCTGGCTTCATCAGTTTCGTAGAGTAGAGTTCCCTCAATGTAATACACAGCTTGTAACCTTTGGATCCCAAAATGCTTAACTTTACACTTTTTCACATTAAACTGACATTCATTATGCTTTGCTCATACCGACAGCCTATTCAAATCATCATGCAAGCTCTCTACATCATTCTTATTAACTCTTACTCTACCCAACTTTGCATCATCAGCAAACAAATGAATATCACCCTTCAAATTATTTCCTGTATCATTTATATACAAATTAAACAGTAGTGATCCAAGCACAGAGCCCTGCAGCACTCAACTAGTCACCTGCCTTCTTCTGGATTCTGCTCCTCCATATACCACTTTTTGGTATCTGTCCATCAGCCATCCATCCTTTTATGGAACCCTTTTTGTTCATCAACAGGTGGCAAGATACACCAGTTGATGGATTGTCTTAGGACCACAGTTTCACCTATAAGACAAGCTGTTGGATCGTGAATGAGGCCTGCCATTACTGGACAGACTTTCATTCAGGATCCAACAAGAACAGAACCTAAGTCAAAAGATACCTGTACTGCTGGTGCAAATTGTACTATAAATAAAAAGAAGGGGGGGGGGGAGTAAAGTGTATCAGGTAAATATTAAATGAGTGCATATCTGTTTACCCAAAGAGGGAAAAACACTGTAGGTTATGTTGTATGTGATATGTCAAAGAAAAGGGATATATGAATTTCTAGTGAGGCGGCATATTTAATGACCAACCCAAGAATAGGCTGTGTGAAACAGTGCATACTTCAGTGGTGACTAAGGGCCCTGAGGTCATGACCTTGGAAAACTCATTAGTGATCCTTACAAGCAAGGTTCATGAAAAGAGATAAACGTGGACAATTCTCTGGGAGGAGCTCTCTCACGCATTCAAGTGCAACGTCATCGAAACAACCGTGACTGAAAGCTGCAGTACAATAGGAGTTGGTGGTCGAAAAAAAAAAGGGGGGTAGAGAGAACCTGAAGCAGGAAGGAGGAAAAAATAAAGGGGATGTGATCGAAGTACAGGGGGTAGGAAGCATTGGCCGTAGAACAAAGAGGTGCCAGTGCAGACGGTCAGATGAAGTCTGACGAAAACCTCTAAGTGCAGACCGGTGAAGATGCTTGGGACCAAGTGGAACCTCAACCGCAATGTCCTTCTAGAAGGGTTCATAAGTCCTGGAGATGCATGGCAAAAAATTTCCACTGACAGCAAAGTTCCGGTGTGCATTGATCCAAAAGGGAGAGTGCTCCACAAAGTGAGTAAAGTCTAACCGGGGTTTGCACATGACTCACACGTGGTGATGAAGTGTGACCATATGCTGCATCAAAATGGTAATGTAAAGCTTTGCTATATCTAAAATATGTTAAATGTTGAAAGGAGAAACAGCTAGGACCTTTCAATAGCAAAGGAAGCTGAGATTATTTGTCAGTATTGGAGACCTTGGGCTGGTAGTCCGAAGACCCATGTCATGTGATCTTCACATCGTGCATATATGTCACTTTAGTGATCTCTCTAGAAATCCATGTTCAGATAATTAATAGTATATGCTTATATCTATAACATTCTTAGAAAATAGCAATCTTGTCCTATTTGAAATTGTCATGTATTACCATGTAGAGCATTTAAAGTTTGAAATAACAATTATGATTTATGTTCTTTGTGTCCTAATCTTGTTAAAATTAAACTTTGTGTTTCTTGTTAAATCCTGGTCACTGAATTGTGTTTGAGAACAACATTGCCACTCACCAACACACGAACTGTGATAAAAGGGGAAGAGTATCTATATAAATTTAGTAAGGCTGGGAGAGGGCACGGCTGCAAAATCCCTAAATCCGTACATCGTTCTACCTGACTTGGGTCAAGTAAGATAAACGTCGGATTCAGGAAGGGCCCACGACATTCAGGGGGTGACTCTAACTGGCACAGAACAAAGAAATTTGTTAGAGTCCGTGATCCGAGGGAGCTTTAGATCCCAGGTCACAAGAATGCATGCTAACAGGCCATATACAAGACTCAGAACAAATACTCTGAGAAGTGGCAATGTAACAAAGCAATATTTTTCCACTGATTAAACACTTGGATATATATTACCTTTTGAGAAACTAGTCAGCTCTGCTGTTTTCAAAATTGTGGCTCCAGCCAGATGGGCACCCACAATAAACCCTATATTGAACTCTGAAAGATCCTTTGTTTTTTCTTTCCTAAATAAGGTTGCCAGCTAGCCAAAGATCACTTGACCTAACTGAGCTAATTCAACAGCAGTTAATAAACTAATTAGAATATATAGAGCATCAGGAAATGAATGCAAAAGCAGCTGTGTAAATAGTGACTTAGAACCAGCAGTTTATAAAAGAAATTTTCAGCTGTGTAGCAACAATTCAGTTTGCATGGAAGCATCTCAGTCACTGCATAGCTGAGTAGCTTAGAGACATCCACATTCCTATTCAATTTCCTAGCAGTCCTTTGTTCTCTCTCTCTCATATAGGTGCATTTTAACATGAGGCATTTTGTTAGATAGTGTATGCACTATCTAACAAAATGCCTCATGTTAAAATGCACCTATATGAGAGAGAGAGAGAGAGAGAGAGAGAGAGAGAACAAAGGACTGCTGGGAAATTGAATAGGTGGATGTCAACAATGTTCCTCTAAGCTACTCAGCTGTGCAGTGACTGAGATGTATTCTTTACAAAAAGTGAAAAGACTGGTAAGAGAGTCTTCTGGAAGTGTGGGTTGAGTAAAAAACCACATAGTGGAGTGATGAATGTTAATGACAAAAAGGGTGAAAATGTATCAGAAAGAATGGAAATGAAAGTGTAGTAGGGGAACATATGAATGCTAATATGAAAGAAGTGAAAAATCAAGAGAACGAGGAGGTGATAATGAGAGAAATAGCATGTTTGGAGTCTTTCACAAGACAAAGTGTCAGCGCCTGAATGACTAGAGATGTTCTGGCATGTGGCAGCAGAAAAGAGGTGTGTGTGTGTGTGTCGGGGGGGGGGGGTACAGAGTATGAAAGAGCAAAGGAGGAAAAGTAAGGATAGATTATTTCTATGTAGAATGTATATTTTCTTTTGAATCTTAAAATTGCAGCGATTATAGGCAATTCATTGTGATTACCTGCAAATGTATCTCTTGACAAGGAGACAAAGAAACAGGTATGTTCCTTAGAAAAGCTTAAATGCACAAAACTATCACTTTACAAAGACTCAGTTCATTGAAAAATTAGAGATAATTCTGCAGTCCCTGCATTTTTAATAAACAAGAGGAGTGGTTGATGACAAGATAATGAAATTGCTTTTCTCTGGTGAAAAATTTAAAATGTAGGAGGGAAAAAGTTGATTGTTTAGGCAGGTAACGTGAATGATTTGAAAGGTGACAGGCCAGATATGAAAGAGTTACTAGAAGATGCAAAAATAGCAAGAGTAAGAGGATAAGATTGTAATTCTACAATCTTTACTCTCATTGCATAAAAGTGTAGGAGGAATGGTGTGCAGTTTTCAGATGTATAGAATGAATTTCATGGACAAAAGAATTTATAAATTAAAGATACCAAGAAATTATATACTTGGTTTAATCATTTATTTAAGTATAAGCAAACAAGTTTGCACCTGAAGTATCTTCAGGATTGGGACAACTCGTGGTAAAAGTGGTATGACTTCACATCACTTGCCTTAGCATCCCATAATGCATAGCATTATGTGAAGGGTCACTACCTAGACCAGTTTCCCTGTTTAAGTGTGGGATTACCTCTCCAAAAACTCGTGTGGATCACTCAGATCACCCAACCGTGCGTGACCTGAATGATCATTTAACTCAGTGTTGCTCAGTATAACTCAGTATAACCAAGTGAAAAAAACTTTCAACAAGTATATCCAATCCAGAGTATTTTAATAATAAGGTATGGTACACCTTTTGGCAACTTGTATAGGAAAAATATGACTTCTGCATTACTTCAACCATGGTATCACCTCTGGGTCTGGCTCCCACTGAGGAGACCTCAATAAAGGTCAAAACCAGTCTGGGTAGTGGCCCTTCCCTTAATGCATAGCATTATGCATATCTGCATGGATATGTGCTTTGCATTATGGAATACTAAGGCAAGTGATGTTAAGTCATACCACCTTTACCACGAGTTGCCCCAATCCTGAAGAGACTTCAGGTGCAAACTTGTTTGCTTACACTTGGATAAAAGATTAAACCAAGTATATAATTTCTTGATGTCTTTAATCTATAATATAACCAAGTGGAAAAAACTTTCAACAAAAGAATTTATATTTGACTGAAAATATTACACTTGAATGAATTTGTATTGTTCACTGAAAGTGTTGTTTGGTTTACAAGTGTCAGGAGAGGGAGATGCAGGCAAGCAATATGAAGCAAGGCTACTTGAAGCAAGTGACTACAAGAGTGAGAATGATTAAAAAGCTGAATGTATCCTATCAGGTCTTAGAATGAATGTGGTAGCCAGTGCAAAATGCAAAAGTGGTTGTTAGTATAAGGGGATGCTGTAATTTATGTAGTCTAAATATGTCAGAAGCATCTGGAATAATGGAAATGAGTTTTCAGTATTGATTAGTTCAGCTTGGCCAAAAGTTGTAGGCTTTAGTGAAATTCAGTTGATGGAGAATATATAGTTCTAGGGGTAAAATGTAAAGGTCATAGTCTTTTCAGGGAAGAGAGAGAATAGGAGTGGAGAAAGATTAGCAAAAATATAGCAAAAAACAAAAAATATAATAGCAAAAAAAAAGTGTAGGAGATAACCAAGATAAGCAATGATGTAGGAGGTGTATTTGACATGTGAGATAGAAACCAGTAGAACAACATGTATGTTGCTTGCTGCTTTAGGCTTCAGAGGGAGGGTAATCAAATATGAATAGCAACAGCATGCAGTTGCAAATAGTTCAGTAGAGTATATAATTGCCAATAGCATTTCTGCTCTCCAATCAAAAGGTCATTGATTGAATTGCACTACTCACATGGAGCTTTGTGTCTTTAGGTGGGAGATGAGTGCAAGACTTACTTTCCCCTGTCACATTTGAAGCCTGAATTGGCTTGAGAAAGTTCCATGCTTGGTCTTCAGGACAGGGTTTCTAGATAAATTAAAAAAAAAAAATCTTAGTTCCTAACTTTAAAAAAAAATTAAAAAAACACCTAACACAACTTTTTAATAATATATTATAAGTTTAAGTTATTGAATGATCACCTTTTCATGGGTGGGAGTTACATAAAAAATAAATTTACTATGGGAGACTTCAACTAGGGAGGATAGAATGAAAGGTCACATTAAGGGAAGGAAATGGAATTTATATAGCTCTTAAGAGATAAATGACCTGAAATAGCAAGTGATGAAGAGGAATCAGAGGAATTTTCAGTTAAGAAGGGGTATATGTGTGCAGAGGGATAATGTGTTTAAGGAATACATAGCAAATAAGTATGATAAACCTAGGAGGTAATAGTGTTGCCATGGCATAGGAATATGCAGAAAGGATAGTAGCAGTCAAAGTCAATGGAAAATGTTCAAGAGATGGTTGCAGTAAGCATAGTAAGGAAGGCACCATCAGATTATCAGAGAAAACTCATTCCAAGAAGTTTGTTTGATGCATGGTAAGTAAAAGAAATAATGACTGTTTGGTAGGATAACTGTAATGAATGCTGGTGGTATGGAAAAGGAAAGATGCATAAGAAGCATTTGAGTTACTGAATAATTACCTTGCATCCAAATATTGCAGTGCCAGGCATGGCAAGAACTGACATAATAAGACAGGCAGATGAACAAGAGGTATGTGTAGGATATTAAAGAATCTTAATTCAAATGCAATTGTGGAATGAGAGGGGATATTTGCTGTGTTATTACAAGAAAGTGCAAAAAAATTATGAGAAAGTTGGCAGTCCTGCTAACTAGATTGTTTAATTTAACTGTGAGCATCCAGTAAGGTTCCAGTGGAGTGGAAAGAGGGCTGATTAATTTTTTTTCATAAATGAGCTCCAAGAGGTAAGAAATTATAGACTGATTGGTATCTCAGGAATGGTAGTTTAGGAAATTGTGAAGTTAGTCAAAGGGAGGATTTTGGAATGGGTGGACACAAATATGATATTCTAGGGGAAGAAGCATGGGTTTGTAAATGATAAGCTTTTTGTTCATAATTTATTCGCTTTCTGTACTAATGTGATAAGTTATTTGGATCAAGAAAATGATATATGGTGATTATTAGATTAAAGGAGCATTTAATAGACACATATTTTTATAAATGGCTCACATGTATAGAAAAATAGAAATTCTTTAATTCCAGTATAGTTCATCCCGTATTACAAGAATAACATCAGGGAGAGGAGTGGATGTCTTGACAACATTCAAAATATGAATCACCAGACACGAGTTATGTAGCATGTGCATATGTCCTCATGTCACGGTCACAGCGGAGTTAATAGGTGAATGCACTGTTAGAGATTTAAGGGAAACAATGGGTAGCTTTTGAAATTCAAATAGAAAGCTAAAGGCCATGACTTTGCTGTGGTACCAAAATGCATTCCGAATCTTGAATTTTTGCATAACATCAAACGCAATCTGTTGAGACTTTCCAGCAAAGATGCTAATAAACTATGCTTTGAAGTTGCTACTTCACTTTTTAAAAGCAAATTACTTCCATGCAATTTATTGAGTGCTGAAACTCGGGCACTAGTTACATTAAGTAAAAATTTGCAGTATATCTATTTTGAAAGCAGATAAAGGAAAAGCGGTAGTGGTAATGGATAAGGCTGACTATGAGAGCAAAATAGACTGCCTTTTACAAGATACCTCCGCCTATCAAGAAATTAATTATAACCCTACAAAAATGCAAATCAAACAATTAAATAAGCTGCTTGATGAAGTTGTTAGCTGGGATCAAAATACTGTGGACAAGTTGCTCACTCACTTTGGAAGAACTCCTCAATTTATAGCCTCTCAAAAATTCATTAAGAAGGTTATCCAGTAAGACTCATTGTGAACTGTATTGACTCTCCCACCTATAGAATTGTTAAATTTCTGTCACATTCATTAACTGCTCACACTGGACAATCTAGATCATTCATCAAGAATTCCACACATTTTCTTGAAAAAATCAAGGATATTCAAATACAAGAGTTGGATCTGTTAGTCAGCTTTCACATTGTTTCCCTCTTTACCAACATTTCATTATCTGACACTGTTAATTTATATGATGATTACCCTCCTGATATTGCAAAGATTTTTGAATTTGTTATACAATCAGGATATTTCAGCTGGAAAAACAAGATCTATAGACAAATCGAAGGTACTGCCATGGGTATTCCCTCTGTTTCACCTTTGGCAAACTATTTTTTGAACTATCTAGAAGATACTTTGTTCTCAACCATTCATCCCCCAGTCCTCTCATTGGTTTCGTTATGTTGATGATGTTTTTGCTATTTGGCCTCATTCTGAAAATGAACTTACCACGTTCCTACAACAGATCAATAGCCTTCACCCATGCATTCAGTTCACCATGGAAAAAGAAAAGGCTGGTAGTTTACCATTCTTGGACATCCACCTAACACGCACAGCCTCCGATAATTTGTCAACCAATGTTTATTGAAAACCTACCTTAACTGGCAGACACATCCATCAAAAGTCTGCTCATCACACCTCTCAAAAAATTGGTGTTATCAAGTCCTTAATTAATAGAACACATAAGGTGTGCTCCTCTTCCTCAAGCTTACAATAAGAACTCACTATCAGAAAGTTAATGGAATTTAATGGTTACAACCCTGGGGTATGTTATCCAGCAGATAACATACCTCAGGAATTGTCAACAGACCGCAGGGTTCCAATTATTTATATTTCTGGCATCGTAGAATTTTGAAGAAGTATCATCTCATTTCCACATATTTTCTGATCAACAAAATCTGTTGTCATCAACAAAAGACAAACCGGCACCTCTATCATTAGCTAATGTTTACCAGATACCGTGTGAATGCAATCTAAGATACTTTGGATAAACAGGCCATTCTGTAGAAAAAAAAAAAAAAAATTAAAAATTAAACTAAACAATATCCAGTGGGATAAAGCTTGTTTTCTCCATAGATGTAGGTTTAAATATGAATGCCTTTTCAAAGAAAGTTGTGAAGCCCTTCTATATCGGCCAAATCTGAATCGGAATGATTGTCTCTCTCTCTCTCTCTCTCTCTCTCTTATTCTTATCTTATGTAACTATCAAAAATAGTTGTTTAATAATATTTTTAATAATATTACAGTAAAACCCCGAAGTTACGCGGTAGGTGGGACCAACAAAAAGCACGTAAGTCGAATTCGCATAACTCGGAGTATGATTTTGCATGTAATTTATATATACAAACATACAATTAGGACCAAAAGTTTACAAAAAACACCTATATTTTTTAAGAAATGTAATCATAATTGTAGTTTTTCGTACATAAAAAAAAAGAAAGTTATTTCGATGTCGATGGTTTCATAAAATCTAATAGATTCGTCTGATGGCATAATGTCTTTTTCTTGTCATGCAAAATTTCTTCATAGCAAGCTAATGATTTTTTTATTCCTTGCCTTGTGGCTACAATTCATTCCTCGTTAGAATATATGTGCTCCAAAATCTGTAAACCTTTCTTTTACGATTGTTCTTACTGTAGATTCCTGTAGATCGAACTTCTTTGCTAGCTCACAAATTTTCATTCCGCCTTCAAAATTCTTAATAATGTTGAGTTTTGTTTCCAGTCAATGTTTTTCCTTTCTTGCTAGCTGTAGAAGAATCGGACTTGCTTCTTTTGGATGACATTATTATTTTTTATGTGATAAAATTTTTATCAAGAACATAACATTAAACGATCGCAAGGTTTGTAGACTATAAAAATCGTGTATGAATGGAGACCGTGCGAAACATATCAGTGCTTGTTCACAACATTGCGACACTGGTGAATGTGGCCGGCACCTGAAAGATATGACTAGTGGTGAGGCGTGAAGCGGGATGGGAATATGTACATATAAGAAACAGTGTAACCTCCGGATTCGCGTAAGTCAGGGTATGACTGTATTTATCAATACTAATTTCTAATACTAATACTAATTTCCGGTTGCTGGGCTGTCATGGTGCACCAGGGCGTCCCCTTGGTGGTGGATGAGGGGGATGATCAGTGGCTCTACTTTGTAGTCCCCATGCACCTAACTCCCGGCTAGGTGCATGGGACCCGCTAACCAACGACAGCTGTGGTTCATTCATGTTGGGGGTTGGATAGTTCTGGCAGCCCATTCCATAAAAAATGCCACCATGTAAAGCAGCATGTCTAAACAGAAAAGAATGAAAGCCCGGGTAGTCTCAATATGCCTGGAATGGTGGTGCCAGGGTGATATAGCAGGCTCTGCAGTATCGTCAGTCCATGACTGCTATAAAGAAATCCAACACAGAAATTGCTTGAATATTGCTACTTGGAATGTAAGAAGATTGAATAAATGTGAGAAATTGGCTAATGTGATGAGAGAGAGATGGAGAAATTGAATATTAGTATACTAGGAATAAGTGAAACATTTTGGAAAGGATCATCAGATTTTGAGTCAAAACTTCCAAATGGCAAGATATATAAAATATTATGTCAGGTGGTGAAATATCAAGAAGAGGTGTAGCATTTATTGTAGAGAAGAAAACTAATAAAAACATTATCCATATAATCAAAAAATCAGATACAGTAATGGCAATTCTAGTGAAATCTAAACCTAGAGAATGCTGATGCTCCTACAGAGCAGAATTTTATTTATTCATAGGAAGTTTCCTCCCCCCCCATCCCTATTGGGATGAGTTGAGCCCCTTTATGGGGTGTAAGTATTTATGGCTGTACATCCGTATGTTCATGGGGCTGGTTTGCATGCTTGCGGGATGAAAAACCCTGCTGTCTACGGCCAAGACCGGCTAACTTGGCTATGGCTGAGGAAGATCCTTAAGCTCCTCATGTCGGCGACGGGAATGAAGCCCAGGACATTCCTTCCCTAGGCATATGGTTGCGATGCACATAGCCACTAGTCTAACCGCACGGACAGAGCAGAATGAGGAAGCAGAAATAGATATCATGTGTGATGAAATAGAATGGTGTATAAAGGAAGTTGGAGGCAAGAAAGATTGAGTTATTTGTGCTATGGGTGACTGGAATGCAAAAGTTGGATCAGAGAGAACATCTACACATCTGGGTCCATTTGGACTTGGAATTCGGAATGAAAGAAGACAAAAGCTGATTGATTTCTGTAACAAGCACAGTGTCATCATAACTAACACTTATTTTGAGCAAAAAAAAACAAACCAACAGCACGATACACATGGGAAAGTCCGGATGGAAGATACAAAAATAAATTAGACTATATTGTAGTCAGTAAATGTTACTTCAGTGGAATATGGAACTCAAAGGTGATGCTAAGTGCTGACTGTGGATCTGATCATAGACTGGTCTTAATGAAGATGAATATTCACCTGAAAACAATAAAATTTAAAAGAAGTCAACTCCTAAAATGGGATCTGCAAATGGTACAAAATCCGACAGTAAAATCAAAATTTAATGAAAATATTTCAGAACTGCTGTCTGCACGTTGCAAAATGAAAATGAACCCTCTCAGTGGAATAGACTACAAGCAGCTATCATAACATCTGCTAAAAACCACATCAATAAACAAGAAGAAAGAAAGAAAAAACCATGGATAACTCAAGAGGTAATCAACCTTATTGATGAAAGAAGAACATGGAAAAGAGGAGCAAATGAAGAAGAAAGATTAAGATATAAAACTTTGGATAAAAGAATCAAACAGTTATGTAAAAGATTGAAAGAAAACTGAATAAATAGGCAGTGCACTGAGATAGAAGAATTACAAAAATAGGAACAAAACCAGAGAAGCATTCCTGAAAGTGAAAGAACTTAATGGAAAAGCAAAATGTACACAGTCTAATAACATCAAGGAAAAAGATGTAAACATACTCATTGATAAGGAAAAGATAAATGGAAGATGGGTGGAGTACTTATCAGATCTCTATGATGATGATAATGGTAACATGTTTGATGATTCATGACACCTTAAGTTAAACGTAACAACAGATACCACTCTACCCACTTATTTCTACCTCCTTACTTACACAAGAAAAGAGGTAGAACATGTAATTAAGAATCTTGCTAATAATAAATCCTCTGGGTGTGATAATATCGGCTGAGCTGCTGAAAGCTTTGACTGGCAATAATAACAACTATTTAGTGGAATCCATTCAGGACATCTATAAAACAATACGATTACTTGACGTTTTTACAACATCTATCTGCATACCAATTCCAAAGAAAAATAATGCACAAAATTGCGAGGATTACAGAACTGTTAGCCTAATATCCTATGCATCTAAAATTACTTTAACCATTGTTACCAAACAAATTGAAAGAGCCTTAAGCGGTGAATTGAGTGAACAACAGAAAGACTTCAGAAGAGGAATTGGAACCATTAATGCTATCCTGAAACTAAAAATACTAATAGAAAGATCACTTGAAAGAAATAGGAACATATACATATGCTTCATAGACTTTCAGAAGGTTTTGACTGGGTAAAACATAATAAAATGTTCACTATATTAGATAAATTAGACATAAAAGAGCATGTACTTAAGATTATAAAAATGATTTACACAAAACAGAAAATGCAGCTGTTTAACGATGAGATTTCTGTAGTGAAAATAAAAAGAGGAGTTAGACAAGGTTGTATCCTTTCACCAAATCTATTTAATATCTATAGTGAGACAGTGATGAAAAAGATTGAAAAACAAAAAAATAGGAATTAGCATCATTGGTATAAAATACAACAATCTTAGATATGCTGATGATACCATTCTAATAGCAGAAAACAGAAACAAATTAATCAAATTATAATTGAAGAAGGTAAAGAATTTGGATTAGATATAAATGCAAAAAAGACCAAATTTATGAAAATCTCAAAAGAAAGCAGATCCGAGCCAGAAATGTTCATAAACAATATGAAAATTGAACATACAACAGAATACAAATATTTAGGCACCTACTTTACTCCAGATGGAAAGCAAGATAAAGAAATAAAAATAAGAACAGCCATAGCTAAAGATGCATTCTGAAAAATTAAAGATCTGCTCAGAAGTTCTGTGAGTATCGAGACAAAGAAAAGAATGATAAGAACATTAGTGTGGCCTTTAAAGGTTAAAGTTAGTACAGGATACTTCCTATATAGGTAAATAAAATGTGTTTTAGTCCTATCTAGCGTTTGTGGACTGAATGAGAAGATCAATCTAAAAGAATAATAAGAAATATTTAAAGAAAACATAAAGAGACAAAGAAAAGAATGATAAGAACATTATAATAAATTTAGTTTAATCCTTTATCCAAGTGTGAGCAAACAAAGTTTGCACCTGAAAGTATCTTCAGGACTGAGGTAAGGTGGTACACACCAGGGCAACTCGTTGCAAAGGTGGAGCAAGCTACCAATACTCCTGTCTCCTGTCTTTATTTTTTTTTTTTTCTTTCCTGGGATGGGACAGGAGTATTGGTAGCTTGCTCCACCTTTGCAACGAGTTGCCCTGGTGTGTACCACCTTACCTCAGTCCTGAAGATACTTTCAGGTGCAAACTTTGTTTGCTCACACTTGGATAAAGGATTAAACTAAATTTATTATACTCTAACCAAGGGAAAAAAAAATAAACTTTCAATAAGAACATTATCATTCTTTTCTTTGGCGACACTAAGAACATTAGTGTGGCCAATTTTCACATATGGAAGTGAGACCTGGATATTCAAGAAGAGAGTAAGGCAACAGATAATAGCCTTTGAAATGTGGAGAGCTCTGAAAATCTCATGGACAGAACATGTGACAAATACAGATGTCCTACAGAGAATGAGAACACAGAGAGCTTTATTACAGGAAATGATCCAGAGAAAGATTAGATTGGCAGGACATGTACTGAAAGGTTCAGCAGGACAGAGGATACTAACAGTTTTAGAAGGAAAAATTATGGGAAAAGGATCAAGAGGCAAAAAACAAAGGACATGGCGTGAAGATATAAGATCATGGATAGGATCACATGGCTATGCAGAAACAAAAAGGAAAGCCATCAACAGAAAGAACTGGAAGGACATGGTGCTGCACCCTCTCACTGAGGAAGCTACATGAAGAAAGAAGAATACTAATTTCTAGTATGTGGCAACAGTTTTTAATTGGTAAACTGCCGAATGCTGTATGCACTCTGTAATCCTGTTCCTTTGATTTCATGTTTCTTCACACTGATGATGTACTGTTATTTTCAGTACAAAATATCTGTACTTTAATGAAATGAAAGTACAGATATTTTGTACTGAAATATCTGTACTTTCATTTCATTAAAGTTAATTATTATGGTTATTGTGTAATTTATTATTTATAATCATGCCACAAGTACCTTTAAAGGTTAAAGTTAGTACAGGACACTTCCTGTATAGGTGAATAAAAGGTGTTTTAGTCCTATCTAGCGTTTGTGGACTGAGTGAGAAGATCATTCTAAAAGAATAATAATAAATATTAAAAAAAATAAATAAAAATACATTGTGAGTAGTTAATCATGATTACTTTCCAAAACTTGGAGACATGTAAGCAACCAGAATAAGTAAGATTTGAATGATGCCATAAAATTTCATAAGTTGCGACAAGCAAACAAACCAAATTTAAGTTTGATTGTCTGTTTCCATATTTGATTGCAAACAATTTGTTGTCTAGTGTCAATGGCATGGGAAACAAGGCCAGACTTTTCAGATTCCAAGAATTTGACTAGTCCTGATGTTCTTGGATTCTAATCTCAGCAGAACGGCCTATCCATATGCATGAACAGGCCACTTGATAGTCATCAGGTAAGGAGAATGGTGGTAATCTGTTTGGTTGATATTATACAAGAAGACAGTTCTCCAGTCAGTTGGAAGGTAGTGTATAGATTATACTTGCAAAGAAAACCAAACTCATACTCTGTTCCTTTAAGGTGGAGTATGGAAACTCTTATTTACATAAGATTACAGTATAGATGAGGGATGATGATATCTGTTGGTAATTTTGTCCAAGAGTTCAGTTAGTAAGAGCAATTATTGTTCTCCCAGGTCTCTCAAGGTTTGGGAAAGGCGTTCAGAGCTGCATGCTCCTATTACCACGGCACAGGACAGAACGTGTAAAATGGGACGGGTTCCAAGTCAATTGAACCCAAAACCAATGGGGACAAAGAAGTCCCGATTTGTTCTACAAATTGGGACTTCGATATTATGACGATATATGAGTATGTCTATCCCTCTTTCTCTCTCTCTCTCTCTCTCTCTCTCTCCCTCTCCCTCTCCAGAACCAGGGAGACATGCTATCATCTCTTTAATATCTGTGAAAGGGCACTTATGGCGGAGGTAGAGTGATGGTTTGAGGAGGCAGCTCATAGGGGTGGATGCACTGGCTTATGTGTGCTTTCTAATGGAACCATGAATTCTTCAACTTCTAGAGATGAGGTTGTGGACTCCTATGTTAGCCCACATGCGGGTGCAATATGGAAGACATTTATCCTACAGGATAAATTCTAGTCCTCATCAAGCGAAACTCCTGCGCTAATATCTTCAAGAGGAGACTGTCGAACGTATGGACTGGTCAGCCAGGTCTTCTGCCCCGAATCCTTTTGAGCATATCTTTGATGCTGTAGATAAACATGCTGCTGTTTTTTTAAATCCCTCCCCTGAAACATTGAGGGACTCAGGAGAGTTTTATGAGAGTAATGATAGCTATTGAACTTCAGGACACAATTATAAACCATATGAAACATTATGGGCACTGTATTGCTGTGAGTTATGATCAGATTCCTTAATGTAAGCAATCTCATTTTGGCCTATTGTTTCTCAGTGGATGTGGCATTTGCACACCACAGCGCTTGAAGAACCGCACGAAGGAAGACTTTGTTTCGAATCTAGTCGGCGACTAGAGGAAATTTTTCTAAGCCTTTTTTTGACCGGTTCCCGAGTTAGTTGATCTCTGGCTCGGGCAAGCGGGTTTTTCGTCCCATAAACTCAAGAAAATCGACCGTAGAACACACATTATTTCAGACATTAAATATATTGTGTTAAGGTTAGGAACCACGAGATGGCGGCACTTGTGCCGTCTCTCTTCACTGCGTGCCGCTTAATTAGTGATAGTTTTGGGACAGCTATCTCTGATTGGCTGCCAATGGAGATTGAACTGCCCACTCAGTCTCCAAAAGTTAGATAGGGTATACGGCCTTGCCTACTCCCTGTATGGGAACAAAAAGGCATTAGCTGATTTTTTTTTTTTTTTAATTTACAGTTTTTGTATGTGTTTCTTTCACATCTCGCATCATACAGTTGTTCACCGAAATGCATATGAATTCTTCATACGTTTTTTGAAACTATTGCGATTTTTTGTGTGTTTCTTAATTTTTCAAAACCAGCATATGTCCCAACTCATAAGCCATTTTCTTAAAAAATTAAAATGAAATAGGCCACCTGGCATTTTTGTTGGCATATTTCAGGGAGGATAGAAGAAACAGGACAGGAGGTGGGGTATATCTAATAATAGCTGCAGAATTACAACGAACAAAATTAGATGTTAAAGAGGATATTAGGTTCATTTGAGGATGTCTGGTATGAGATAGAGGTAAATAGGACAAAATATGTTGTTGATGTTTGGTGCTGCTATAGACATTGATTGGAGGGAGAAAAAGGGGCATAGCAAGATGGATGTGAAATTTATACAGTTGCTAAGGGATAATTACATGCCTCCGTAGCTCAGTCAGTATAGACAAAGCCCTTTGGTCAGAAAGATGGGTTCAATTCCTGTCCGTGAATTGAGGAACCTTTATCCGGTCTCTTTTGACTAAAGGTAAGTTAGCTGGTCTCATACAGAGGTAGGGGTTTTTCCCCACCTGGAAACTCAGGTTTTCCGTGCCCCAGAACAGGCAAACTGTCCCCGTACTCACACATATCTACAGACATAGGACACTCTGGTAGGCATAGGGCTAACCACCTTATCCTTGTTACAGTTAAAAAATCCAAGAATAGTTCGAAGGTCATGGGCCACTGGTGAATGAAAGGAATCATTACATGAAATATGGTATTGAGGAGAAAAGGAATTTGAGGGTTGGATCTGATAGTAGCATCAGAAGATGTATCCATAACCAAGTTAGATACTGCCTCCAACTGGGTAGAGTGTGATCATGGCTAGAGAAGCTGCAAGGAAAGAATGTTAGTAGTTCATCAAGTGGTCCGATTGCGTGTGAGGGTAGCAGTATCAGACAGCACACCCAAGGTCAGGAGGATAGCCAAGTTGGAATTAAGTGGATGAGTAGGGATATAAAGCAAGAGCTGAAAAAAGAAAACATTGTGGAGGAAATATAAAGAAAAAAGTGATCAGCATACTCATGAGCAATGCAAAGTGCATGCAAGAAGGGTGAGTAGTATGGTAAGGAAGGCCAAATCAGACTATGAGAGAGAATTAGCCAAACAGGCCAAAGTAAACTCAGAGTTTTTTTCGTTATGTAGCAAGTAAGAAGGAAAATAACTTATGGTAGAATGACTTTAAACAATGCTCATGGTAGGAAGGTAACTGAAGCAAAAAAAAAAAAAAAAACATAGTTGAGTTTCTCAACTATGTTTTTTGAATATGAATGTGAATGCAAACACAGCAGCAGTGGGACTGGATGGCATATCATCCCATGTACTACGTGAATGTGCAAGAGAATTGGCATTGCCTCTGACGAAGTTGTTCAATCTAAGTCTCATCTCTGGCACGGTTCCAAGAGAGTGGAAAGAGGATGAGATAGTACCATTGCATAAAGGTGGCTCCAAGACAGAGGTAGCAAACTACAGACCAATATATATATATATATATATATATATGCACATGTATCAGGAGTGGTTGTTAAAGTTTTGGAAAAGTTGGTGATAGGTAAAATACAACAGTGGGTGGATAGAGATGCAATACTCTATAGTGGGCAGCATGGCTTTGTAAAAGGTAGGTCCTGTCTTAGTAACTTATTCACATTTTATAATAAAGTGAGAGCAGAATTGGATAAAGGCAATGGTACCATGATACTGCTCCACATTGCCAAGGCATTTTAAAGAAACCACATGGAAAACTATTACAAAAACTGGAGAGGATGGGAATGGATATGAGGCTAGTAGCATGGATGGGGGGGGGGAGATGGCTGACAGACAGACACCAGAAAGTAGTAGAGTCTAGGAGAATGATCTGGTGAAGTATCTTAGGGTTATGTGCTAGGACCACTACTCTTTAATTTGTAGATCAATGACAGGGAAAGATTTAAGAGGGAATATTCAGTTGTTTGCTGATGATGCAAAACTGGGGAGAGCAATATATTCTGCAGAATGATTTAAATAAATTTGGCATTGTGGGCAAAGGATAATGATTATCTTAATATTGCAAAATATAAGGTTATATAAGGTTCATTTCGAGTTTAAAAGGTTGCATATTGGTTGTGAGTTCCCTGACGGTATCGTTTTGATGGTATTGGTTTACAGGAAATTGATGAGGCTAAGGACCTAAGGATAATGATGGACAAAGAGTTAAAGCTCAGAGGGCATATTGCAAAAGTTGGTAAAATAGCTCAACAAATTTCTTGGATGTTGAAAAAACACAAGTAAAAATAAGGAAGTTATTATTCCTCTTTATAAGGCTATGATTTGGCCACATCTTGACTTCTGCACACAGATTTGGTCACCTGAATTTTTTGGGGACCAGTTGGAGACCAGATTGAAAATTATATCAAGTAGTCTTTTGTCACCATCTCCTGGTGACAGGCCTGCAGAATACTCCCTACGAGGATCTATTGAAGGTTTCTGGTTACAAAGTTTAGATGATAGGTGGAAAAGAGGGGACATGATAGAAAGTTTTAAAATATTAAAGGGGTTTTATAAAATTGATGCAAGTGAATAAACATTTTGAACATATTATAAATAGTCAGAGAACTAGGGGACATCCATCATGGAAGTTGTGTAAGGGTGTGGTTAGTAGGGGTGTGCAGACAGTATTTGTTTGCATGGAAAGTGGTGAGTGAATGGATTGTATTGCCAGAATTGGTTGTGAGTTCCCTGGCGGTGAGTAGTTTCAAGGAGAGGAATGATAGGATTTTGTGTGTACGATGGTTAATTTGGGTCTTCTGCAATGATTCTCCGGACTCCATGGAGATACCCTAAATAATAATAATAATTACACTGAAATGGTAACTCCATTCTAATCTTGTTAAATCTTCATGGAACGTCTCTGCTTTTATTCCCAATGAGTAACAGCTTTCGTTTTCCACTTACTGATGTATTTGACTACAGTCTCTTTGCATTCTGATTTATTTTTTTTTAATACAGGGAACCAATTCAATGTTGCATGATAAATTAGGCCCGTTCTTCAGCATTAAATTTTTGAAGCAAGTGTATGTAGTTTTTGTAATACTCCATGTAATAGAGGTTACTAGCTGGCCTAATTCAACAGCATCGTGTATCAAATAACGAAGCAAATGCTTCTTGTATCGCTATTTTCGTTGTTCTAGATTTGTTTTAATTATAAACGGCCGCACTGATAAACCGGTGGTCTAAATAACCGGAATCTACTGCATATTAGAATTATATAAATTTTATTTTTCTGTACATATGTCAGCATTTATAAAATTATGTGATTATGTTTAGTATTTACATGTAATCACATAATCACGCATTATGCAATGTATCCTTGCAAATGTTCAACATTTTAGATAATGCTTTAGCAAATTGGTAGTGAATATGAAGATGGTGTTGTGAATAAGGTGAAAACAGCAAAGAGTAGTTTATGAAGGATTAGAATGTAGCAGAAGGCAAGTAACTAATGGAATGTTGGAAGTTTTTTCAACTTGGTTAGACTATAATAAATTTAGTTTAATCCTTTACCCAAGTATAAGCAAACAAAGTTTGCACCTGAAGTATCTTCAGGACTGAGGCAACTCATAGTAAAGGTGGATCAAGCTCTCATCACTCCTTGTCTTAGTATCTCCCATAATACAAAGCACATCTCCTTGCGGACATGTATATGCTATGCATTAAGGGAAGGGCCACTACCCAGACCGCTTTCGACATTTATTGAGGTCTCGTCATTGGGATACTTCAGGTGCAAATTTTGTTTGCTTATACTTGGATAAAGGATTAAACTAAATTTATTATAGTCTAACCAAGTGGGAAAAAACTTCCAACATCTTTATCTAAATCCAGAGTAATTTAATAATAGGGTGAGACACCTTTTAGCAACTTGTATAGGTAAAGATGACTTCTCCATTGTGTCCACCTGTGTATCACCACCTCTGGGTCTGGCTTCCACTGACGAGACCTCAATAAAGGTCGAAACCAGTCTGGGTAGTGGCCCTTTCCTTAATGCATAGCATTATACATGTCTGCAGGAGTGCTGAGAGCTTGGTCCACCTTTACCACGAGTTGCCTCAGTCCTGAAGATATTGAGACACAAACTTTGTTTGCTTACACTTGGATAAAGGATTAAATTAAATTTATTATAACTAATGGAATGTTGCAGGGTTCTGTACTTGGGAGGGGCCCCCTTCTATTTAATTGTACATTTAAAAACTGTACATTTTTATATTTAGATATTTATATTTTTAAAACATAAATAAAATATTTAATATATACTAATTATATGAAGAGCCAAAGGCTTCAATTCGGCAATATGAACTTATTTAAGTTAAGGGATATTACATCCCATATTGTTTCTTAGCCGAATAAGAAACTCAAAGATTTCATTCTGAATATAGAAACTATATAAAGTTCGGCGATTCCAAGTGTAAAAGTAAATATCTGGAAAGTGCAGCACCTGACCCATTTGATAGTGCAAACTGAGGCAACTCATAGTAAGGGTGGAGTAAGCTCCGATCACTATTCTTGGTATTTACCCATAATGTGAACTTAGCTCCTAGGAGCTGTATTACTGTTCTACATTATGAGAGAAGGTCACTACCCAGACCGGTTTCAACCTTTATTGAGGTCTCATCAGTGAGTATGTAGACCCTAGTTAATACCAAGTTTGTAGCGAACAGAACTTACATCCCTTCTATGAGAGTTGCCAAGAAGGTGTCCTAGTAAATTACTAATTATATGAAGAGCCAAAGGCTTCAATACGGCCACATGAACTTATTGAAGTTAAGGGATATTACATCGGATATTAAGGGATATTACACATAACTTTATATAGTTTCTATATTCGACATGAAACTCTGAGTTTCTTATTTGGCTAAGAAACAATATGGTATTTAATATATATACTTTTATAATATATTATATAATTATATTTCTCTATAAATGTGTATAGAATTATAATATACTGTATATATATAAAATATAAATGAAATATTTATAAACAGTATTAGACCTTCTAAATATAAATATCTAAAGATCAAATGCCAGGCCTCTAAGGCCTTTTGTTCTTAGAGGCTTTAGAACAAACTTGGATAAATCAGAGGATTTATTATTATTATTATTATGTGACACCTCCAGGGAGTCCAAAGGCTCATCGAGGGAGAGTGTGCCAACAGCATCGAACGACTGATCCCTTCCAACTACTAACCGTGCTCAAACTTGCTTAACTTTTTGTGAGCCATTAGTAGCAGAGGCTCTACCAATCGACCAACCTTAAGAAGCATAGACTCATCTTAGCACTAACTAACATTTTAGAGATCATGGCATAGAAGTGATGCCATCTCGTAGCCCAAAATCAAACTTGTACATATTATGTTGGGATAGTGTGAGTGAGTTATGTGGTCTTTGTTTTCACTTATGGGAGTTAGAAACTTGAATTTCCAGAATCAAAATCCTGCTTGTTTGTGGCAAAGGTTGACTAACTCAGGAAATTGGCTAAAGAAAAGCATCGAAAAAATGTTCCTCTAATTGATGACTAGAATCGAACCTATAAAACAGTCTTTATTCATGAAGATGGTCTAGTGCTATGGAGGTAAGCATAATTTCCTCAGGGTTACACAGCACCTATTTTCTATTAATAATATTGGAATAATTTCTCTAATCTAACACATTTTTACCCCGTGTGGTGACCACGGTTAAAGAATTTAGACCAGTTGATGAATGACTTTGTGTACTGAGAATAAAGTTTAAGATGTTCAATATTTCACTTATATGCGCACACGCACCAACTGAAGACTCTTGTGAAGAAGACAAGATGAATTTCTATGAATTATTGGAGAAGATATATGATCAGGCACTGAAACATGATGTAAAAATGGTTCTAGGAGACGAATGCCAAAACAGGAATGGATGAGACCTTCCAACCAACAATTGGAAGAGATAGTGCACACGAAGAAAGTAATGAAAATGGCATGAGACTAATTGATTTTGCGAGTGGCAAAAATATGATCATATGTACAACCTGTTTTCCACATAAAAAAGTACATAAAGTTACCCAGAGATTGGCAGATGGAATAACAGAAAATCAGATAGATCATGTGATGATTGATAGACGACATGCGACAGATATCATTGATGTAAGAAGTTTTAGAGGAGCAGATTGTGATACGGATCATTACTTGTTAAGAATTAAATATAAAAAGGATAAAAATTAATAAAGTAGGTAGAGGAAAGAGAACACCAAGATATGACATCCAACAATTAAAAGATAGAAAAATCACACAAAAATATTTTGAAAGATTGAGAGAAGAAATAAATGAAAAAGAGGATGAATATACAAATAATATGACTATAGATAAAAAATGGGAAGGGATCAAGAATAAAATTACTAAAGTGGCTGAAAAAGTCCCGGGATTCAGAAACAATGATAAAAGAAATGAATGGTATGATTTGGAATGTAGAAAATGTGTTGATGATAGAAATACAGCTCATCTAAAGATGCTTGAACAGAAAACTCTAGCAAATGAGAATGAATATAGAGAAAAACGAAAACAAGCCAAAAAGATGTGTAGAAGAAAGAAGCGTGAATGGGAAAAGGCAAGGCTAAATGAAATTGAGATTTTGAAGAATACGGACAAATTGAGAAAATGTATAACAAGATAAAGGAAATTAAAGGCGGATTTCAACCCAGAACAACTTTCCGCAGAGACCATGAAGGCAACTTGCTCGATGGAAAGGAGGACATTTTGAGAAGGTGGACAAGAATATTTTGAAGATCTCTAGGACAAAACAAGCTTGGAATATAACGTTCCAGAAGATGAGTTTAACAAACCCCTGGTAAGTATTGGAAAAGCTGAGACAGAGGAAGCACCAGAATTAAACAAGGTGGAATTACCAGTCAAGCTATTAAAATACGGTGGGCAATCACTATTAATCAAAATACATAAGTGCTTGTCAGAGTCTGTACCTACTGAACGGGACACTGCTATTATCATTTCTATACATAGGAAAAATGACAAGCCTCTCTGCCAAAATTATAGAGGAATATTACTGTTAGCAGTAATTTACAAAATATTTGCAAGGGTACTGGCAACTAGATTGCAACCCTTTATAGAAAAAATGCTGGGCGACTACCAATGTGGCTTTAGGTAAGATAGATCAACAACAGACCAGATTTTTACAGTACGAACTATAATGGAGAAACGCTACGAGTTCAATACCGATCTTCATTTGTTTGTAGACTCTAAACAAGCCTATGATAACATCAATAGAGATAAGCTATTTAAAGTCATGAAGGAATTCCAAATTCCACCTAAATTGATAAGATTAGCTGTGGCAGCTCGTGGCTTGAAATCGTGAGGGTGCTGCAACTTTCGAAATATACATACACAATGTAAGTACAGTGTATACGTGTTTGGATAAAATATCAAAATTATGGTAAAAATTAAAAAACAAAATTAAACATGAAAAGATATAAAATAATGCTTATTATCGATAAAATTATACAGTTTGGTATAATTCAAATTGACTTAAAAATAAAATATATTCTTCTTGTTTTGTTTCATGAAAAAATATTATTTATTATCGATAAAATTATACAGTTTAGTAAAATTCAAAATTATTTACAAATAAAATCCATTCTTGTTTTGTTTCGAGCGAAAAGATCAATAACTTTTCCCTTGAAGTTTGTGTGAGTGTTGAAGAATTTTTTTCTCCGTTGAAATCATCGCAAGTGCATTTAACCTATCATGATTCATAGAGCTCCTCAGAAATGTTTTCATTCTCTTTAATGTTGAAAGACAGCGTTCAGGTTCTGATATAGTCATAGGAATTGTCAAGAGAATTTTTATCAATACAGTAATTTCACTAAGAACACAATCAAAATTATTTTCTGTTATAAATTTTAACAAGTCAATTAATTTACAATAATCACGAATGTCGGGTCTACTGTAGAATACTCATAGTTCAGTTTCAAGTTTTTCTTTGTTGATCACGGGATATATCGTGTTTATGGAGTAAACACGATAAACATATTACTCCGTAAACACGATAAGCACTACGAACACGCTACTATTGGCGCCAACTGCATGTAAACAACAGTGGAACTGCACGATGAACTATGACGTGCATATACTTGCACGCGTAGCAACATGACACTGTGGTAAACACAGTGCTGCTAGCGTCCTTCGCCCTCCTACGTGCTACAAGATGAATTTTTATTATTTTTTATACAAAATAAGAGAATTGTATATGATTGTTGATGGTAAAATTAAATATTACAAGCAAATATAAATAAATTAATAAATATATTTATATATCGAGAAAAATTGGGGTTGCTGCAGTTCCGCAGTGCCTATGCACGAGCCGCTTCTGAAGATTAGTTAAAATGACTCAGAAATACCATGTGTAGAGTGCAAATACAGGGTGACCTCACACCAGAGTTCAGGATTATCAAAGGATTACGACAAGGAGATCAACTATCAACAATGCTTTTCAACCAACGCCTTGAAAGTGTAATACGAAATGTAATTATAAACCGAGGTGGAACTATTATGAATAGAAGTCTACAGCTTTTGGCTTTTGCGGATGATGTGGACTGTATTGGGAGGACAGAGAGAAGCCTCATAGAAGGTTATAGACAAATGAGAGAAGAGGCAAAGAAAATGGGACTGCAAACAAATGAAACTAAAACAAAATGCTTAATTGTTGTCATAAACAAACATTTGGAAACAGCCAAAGTTTTACAGTAGATGATAAAATTAATTTTTATTACTGAACCCAAATATTTGGGTTCAGTAATAAAATGATGTGTCAGTTGAAATTACTGACACAGAATAGCTGCTGCAAATAGAACTTATTATAGTATTCAACCACTATTAAAATCGAAACCGATATTAAAACCGATTAGAAATATGGGAACGAAAGGTATTAAGAAAGATCTTTGGCCCAATTAATGAAAATGGACTTTGGAGAGTGAGGAATAACAAAGAAATAATGGAGAAATTCAATGAAGTGGATATTATTACTGAAATAAATGTGAGAAGACTGAGATATGGCTAGAACACATTCAGCGAATGGGGGATGACAGAGTCGTAAAAAAGGTCTTCATGTCTGGACCAGGTGGATCTAGGCCCAGAGGACGATGTCCTGACGACGTGGAGGATGATTTAAAGAAAATGAGAGTAAAGAACTGGAGGAGAAAGGCACATAATCGTGAAGAATGTAAGGCTCTCCTGAGACAGGCCCAGGTCCTAAATGGACTGTAATGCCAATGAGTAGTAATAACACCATTTTCTTCTAAAAAAAAGTTTTAATTTAAAAGGTAAGGACATAAGAAGCCCACTCATTTAGCAATAACTTTTTGAAGATAGACAGGTCTTTATACTTCAATCCTTCACTGATTGTGGAGGATTGAAACCTAAGCTACAATGAATCGATGCTTCTTAGAACAGGGGGGGGGGAGGTTAGCAGGTAACTGCTGTCATCTTATGGTCTGAAACCTTACCACGTGTATTATTATTTGTAGTTATGCAAGGGCAAATGCTGGTCTTGAAATTGACGCTTGCTCTTGTTATCATTCAGGGAGCGAGAGGTGTGATTGAAGTCTGATTAGCGGAATAATGAATTACTGATCATTTAAAGCTATATATTTAGAAATTTATGTACATTTAATCATACAAATACAACATTTATTTTACAAATGATGTTCTATCTTTTTCAATTTAGCTACTTGAATACAAATTCTACCCCACGGTTCTTCTTTATGAACTGGTCAATAATATCATCATAAAAAGTTGGTTGTAACTTAATTTTCCCACGCAACACGCACACTTGTAAAGGCTGGCTGAAGCTCACTGGCTAGAGCTACTTAGACTAATGTATGGTCTGTGTTTAAGACGACGTGAAGGGAGCGGAAATGGCTATGCGCGTGCATGAAATCACAGCGCTGAAGAGAGGACCTGGAAGCTCCCTGAACCGAGCAAGCCAAGGTAGCTTTGACTAGATGAGCAAGCATCGGCCTTCGATATACAACACAAAGCTCAATTATCCATGCAAGCTAAGACGTCTTCTTTCTACAGAAATAAAAGCCTAAATGGAATGTTTATAAATGCATGCATTTATTAACAAATAAATATTATTTCTTTCTCAAGTAATGAGCTTACGCAGCAAGCATAAAGAATTCACCTCTGTAGGTATGTGAGTTCTGAAGTCGATTTTTTAGATGCAGAGATAAAAGCTCATTTCCATTAGGAAAACCTTACTTGCCCATGCAAGAGATTATTATAATTAAAAGAAACACACGTATTAACCACAGTTAAAATTATTTAATTGTAAATATTTCATCCTAAGTATCTTAGGACATCATCAGTACAGTAGTTTAAAACAATAATAGGAATAACATACAGTTAGGAATTTGTTACAGAAGTAAAAAAAAAAAAAAAAAAAAAAAAAATATTTAACACAATTTTGTATGACAATCTCCTATACTTCAGGAATAGTAAGAACGTCGTTGCGGTTTAAGTTTGGTCTGTGTAGTAGGGCTTCAGAACATTCTTTGCATAAACATTCATGTTTATATAAAGAGCTATGTAAAAGTTTAGACTTTTCCCGATTGATCTTATGGTTTGGATTTTCAATTCCGTTTTGAGAGAGGCCGGATTTCTGCTGTTTAAAAAGACGAATGTGGTCTTGATGTTCCGAGATGCGTTTCTGAACATACCTTCCTGTCTGTCCAAAGTAAAACAATTTGCATGAGCATGGAATCTCATAAACGCCAGGCAACATCAAAGGTGAGAGTTTGTCCTTAGGAGAAGGTAACAAGTTGTAAATTTGGTTGATAGGTTTGTAAGTAGTGGCAAAATTGTATTTCTTCATAATTTTAGAAATTATGAAGAAATTCAATTTTGTTCGGAGATGCCTTTGACGTAAGATATGGGAATCCTATGGACTTCTTCCTGTCTGGTTTGATGTGTGAAGAAGTGACTGATGATTTTTTGAGTTGTTTTCGGATTATATCCATTTAGGATGGCTGTATTTTTGATTACTTCTAATTCCTGGTTTAAAGATTCTTCAGAGGAGCAGAATTTGTGTGCTCTGGAAACTAGTGATTTAATAATGCCAGATTTCTGAGATGGATGATGAGCGGAAGAATTGTGAATGTAGTGACCAGAGAATGTAGGCTTGCAAAAGACAGACGTGGCAATGGAACCGTCTTCTTTTCTTTGGATCACGAGATACCCTGTGGAGATTCGTTTTCTAACGTAAAGTTGATGCGATGATGAAGAAGGTTAATTTTATCTAGAAACAGTTGTAATTCATGTTCAGGATGATCCCAGACTGCAAATACGTCGTCGACATATCTTAACCAAATTTTTGGTTTGGGTTCAAAAGTGAATGAATGTGTAAATCCAAAAACGAGATACCCTGTGGAGATTCGTTTTCTAACGTAAAGTTGATGCGATGATGAAGAAGGTTAATTTTATCTAGAAACAGTTGTAATTCATGTTCAGGATGATCCCAGACTGCAAATACGTCGTCGACATATCTTAACCAAATTTTTGGTTTGGGTTCAAAAGTGAATGAATGTGTAAATCCAAAAACGAGATACCCTGTGGAGATTCGTTTTCTAACGTAAAGTTGATGCGATGATGAAGAAGGTTAATTTTATCTAGAAACAGTTGTAATTCATGTTCAGGATGATCCCAGACTGCAAATACGTCGTCGACATATCTTAACCAAATTTTTGGTTTGGGTTCAAAAGTGAATATTTTTTCCTCAAGGTGTTCTAGAAACAAGTTTGCTAGGTTTGATGATAAAGGAGATCCCATTGCTGTTCTTTCTTTTTGCTTGTAAATTTGACCTTTCCAGGTGAAGTAACCTGATGCAATAACAAACTTGAATAATTCAACTACATCAGACGGAAATTTTTGAGTTACAAAAATTCACAAACATTCCCCATAAAGAAACAATACAATTACTAACTCAAAAATTTCCGTCTGATATAGTTGAATTGTTCAAGTTTGTTATTGCATCAGGTTACTTCACCTGGAAAGGTCCAAATCTTCACTTATATCAAGTTAAACAGTAATGGACCTAAAACAGACCCCTGAGGCACTCCACTAGTGACTTTCCTGGATATCACTCCCCCATACACAACTTGTTGATACCTATCAGATAGCCAGTCTGCAATTCAATTCACCAATCTAATATCCAACCCCATCTGCTCTAGTTTGACTGTCAACCTATCATGAGGTACTCTATTTAAAGCCTTTGCGAAATCCAAGTATATTACTGTGTATCCTTTTCCTCTGTCCAAGGAAGCAGTCACTTTATTGTAATAAGTAAGTAGATACTAAAACATGACATCCCTTTAGCAAATCCATGCTGTCCATCAAAGATAATACCATTGTTATCAACCCAACTCTGGATCCTAGTTCTCACAAGCTCCTCCAACAACTTAACCACAACACCTAACACACAGATAGGCCTATAGTTTGATGCTTGAGTTCGATCACCTCCTTTATGAAGTAGCACAATCTTGCCCTCCTTCCACTCCTTAGAAATTTGACCAAGTGCAAGACTCGTATTAAAAAATATGTCAAGGCAGGCGTCAACTCCCTGGCACATTCTTTCAGAATATGTGGTAATATATTATCAAGTCACACCGCCTTATTAACATCTAGTTTACTCAACTCCCTATACACCTCTTGCTCACCTACAGTCAGTCTCTCCTCCCCATCACCAACTGCTCTCAATCTGTCCATGAAGTCACATTCACAAGATTGAAAGATCTTGAACTGCTCATTAAGTATCTCCACCACACATTCTGCATCAGCTGTCTTTATACCATTTTCTCCAATCAATGTCCATAATTATTCTTTCTTTTGCTGGCTACATATTGAAAGAACTCCTCAGAATTCTTTTTGGCTTCATTAGCCAACTGCTGTTCATACCTCTCTTTAGCTACCTTCACTAACCAAGTCACCCTCCTTGCTTGGTCTTTGTAGACCTCATGGAATTGGTTATTTCCATTTCTCTTATGCTGCCTCCACAATGCCCTTTTTCTCTGTATCTCTTTATTCATCCATCTCACACCCAACTTATTTAACCTTCTCACCCTTGGAATACATTTAGACATTGCATCTCCTAAACAGTTTTTGAAAATCCCCCAAGCCTGCATTGATCTCTTTCCAGTTAACTCCTCATTCCATGCTACACCCACAAGCTGTCTTCTGAGCTCTTCATAATCACCACCCTTGTAGTTCCACATGTACCCTTTTCTCACAGAGGTCCTCACACTGCTGGCAACCACCCAGGTAATCACCTCATGGTCACTCTCACCAATTGGTGGATGATTTGACATCTCATTTATAATTACATCCTCTGATGAGATGACCAAATCCAAGTCCTTCAATCCTCTTGTGCCCTCTGTTATATTCTGTCTGAGGTAGTTATCCCTCAAAAACTCAAGAAACTCATTTTCTTTACTTTCAGTTGCTATCTCATCATTTCAGTCTATATTGCCATAATTAAAATCACCCATAATGATCACCCTTTTTCTTATTTACTTGGCTAATTTGATTGTACATTTCATTATCACCACCATCCACATTACCTGGTCTATAACAACATCCCACTCAATATTTGATTCTATTCACCTCTATCTCACACCATGCTGCCTCAAAACCACTGGCACTATTTCCCTCTTGCATCTCTACCTTGTATGGACATAACTCTTTCTCTATCATCAATAGCACTCCCCCTCCTTTTTTACCCCTTCTGTCCTCACGAAACACATCATACCCTTATGACTGTCAGGATGTCATCCTCTTCCAACCATGTCTCACTTATTCCGACAATCTTTGGGCGAACAGACGCAATTAATGCAACCATTCCATCTGCCTTGTTTCTTATACTTCTAGCATTTGTATACAAACACAACAGCTCATTTCTGGATCTACAGCTAGTTCCATTGATACCACTCACTCGATGATCTCTACATGCTCGATTGGGGCCATTTCCCTTTCTGCTTCTTCATTTTAAAACCCTTTTCAATTCCAACTGTTTCCTCTTGATCCTTGGTCATCCCATTCCTTTCCTGCTCACATGCTCACCTCCTCTTGGAGCATCCACCTTTCTCATGCTGTGTATGTTCACCCTGAGCCTCCCTGTTTCCCTGCTCCTCTTGCACCCCCATTCTCTCATTTTCTATACTCATACCACTCACTTCCCCATTCATAACCACCTCTTCAATCTCTGCTCTTACTCCCCCACTCTTTCACATCACTTCCCACTAGATCTGATTCATTCTCTCTATTCACTTCTGTACCTTCCAGCAGCAGTCTCTCCAAGCGACTCACACCATAACCATTCAAACGCAGTCCATCGCTCCCATACAGCTCACGTCGTCCCTCAAACTCATTCCACACATTAACAAACTGTACTCCCGTCTCCTCACACATTTCAGCCAGCATATCATTCATAATCCTTGCTCTCCGCTCATTTCACCACAGTCATACCTAGGCAACACACTAACTACTCTTCCTGTCACACTATTCTCTTCTATCCTTCCAAGCAGCCTCCTGATATCCATTCTGACACACTCTTTGTCCTCTCTCAAATCATTCGTACTTATTAATACTATTAACTCAAATTGTACATATTTGGTCTGATGTATTACAATAAATAACTTTTATTATTAAAAGACCAGAAGATAAATGATAAAATATACAAAGAGCCAACAAGTTTCATCTAACACTCTATCTCTTAATGGATACCCTTCTAACATTTTAAACAAATGGCTATTTAAAGACAACCACCAACAACGTGTTACAGTACCCCAATATGTGTCCACAGCTGTCATTCCATATATTAATTCAGTGTCCACAAAATTGGCAAGAATGTTAAAAGCTCATAACATCAGAGTGGTTTTTAAACCAACTACCATGATCAGACAAATCTTAGGATCACCTAAAGATGTGGTACCTTTCTTCAAATATCCTGGAGTATATAAAATTCCATGCACGTGTGGCCTTTCTTACATTGGTCAGACTTCTAGAAGTTTTGAAATAAGACAGAAGGAACATGTGGGGGATGTCAATCATAATAGAATCATCACATCTGGTTTAGCACATCATTTCTCAACATCAAATCACGTTATAGATTAGAAAAACAGTTCTATGCCTTACATCGAGAATGACTACAGATACAGAACTTTAAAAGAAGCAGCTGTGGTATTATGCACAGGCAATAATTTAAATAGAAATCAGGGCATTGTTCTTAAAGACATATGGAAAAACCTCATCATCTCTCTCAGTTCAACAGAATTACAATATGCAAACAACTACAAAACACGTGGTCATGTACCGGTATCTGACTGAAGCTTTCGAACACATGCACGCCCTTCAAACAGAATGATCAAATGTAACGGCCTAACAGTTACTAAAGTGTATGTTTTTGAAATGTAACTCAATGCATTTGTTTTCACACCAGTTCAGCCTTGAAAATGCTAGACAGTGGCTAGTGAAACTTGTTGGCTCTTTGTATATTTTATCATTTATCTTCTGGTCTTTTAATAATAAAAGTTACTATTAACTCTTTTGCTCGCTCCTGCCTCATATCCAATGCCTCAATCACTCGACTCATTTTAGCGCCTGTAAAATATACCTTGTGCATTCTATCCTCCAGCATACCTTTAATAATGGAGTCAGCATACAACGCCACTCGCTCATCTTTCGTTAACACTTTCATGCCATCATTATTTATTTTAATAGTTTTTACCCGAATTTTCTTAATTTCATTCCGCATCCATTTCATTTCTTGCCTCATCCAATCCAATTCAACTTCCGAATCTCGTGACACATTCTCTCTATCATTCAATCTTTCTAACTTTCTAACTCTCGACCCCCTCTTCTCACTTTCACTCTCATTCATCCTTCTTTGTTTCTGTACTTTCGGTCCAACATGTGTCCAACTTTCGCTATCATCCATTCTTTCGATTTTTTTCACTTTCGATTACTGCGTCACGTCATTTCTAGTTTCATTCGTTCTTTCAATTTCGTTTCCTTCCGCCACTCTCACCTCACTTTCGTCCCTTTTAACATCCGTTACGATTTTCAAATCGCTCTTTTTCTTTTTTACTGATTTTTTTTAACATTTTTTCTCCCCTCTTTCTTACCATCCTTCTCTTTCAAACATGCATTTATTTCCCCCGCTACAATCTCGCTACTAACACTCATCAATTTCATATTTGCATTCATCAATTCCTCATTCAGGTCACACTTCGCACACACTCTCCTTCCATCCTCACCAAATATCCAATTTTTTGCAGGCTACTAAAGTCTAATAATAACGATCTCGTCATTAAGTTTTGGCAAAAAAAAAAATCCCCCACACTAATAAAACCGGTAGCGCACAACATTTACAGCCTCTCTTACTCAAACAATTATGCATATACAGTGGTATCTCGCTAATCCGAACAAATAAAAACCGTGCTCGTTCGGATTAGCGAAAAGTTCGGATTAGAGAATTTACCCCCAAGAGACAACAATAACTAGCGTTTAGGACAAAAATAATCAGATTCTAATGATACGCCAATTTAATTCTGTAAATAAGTGAAGTAACTAATAGAAAAAAAAGCTACTGTACTGTAACGTAAAAATTTAGTTTGTATGTACCTATATTGTTGAGGATTCTGATTTAATAAAATTGCATAGTTCAGTACATAATTTAATTTGCGTAAAAAATATCACTTTCTTGTACAGAATACAGAAAAAGTTTCATGAAATAACACAAAAAGTTTTTTTTTATTTCTTTGTAAAAAAAGTCACTGATTTTCTTTTGCTTCTTGGAAGTTAAACTTTTTTTCGAATGCTTTCGGAGCTGCATTAGCAACAAAATTTTGTGGAATGGCGTATCATTCTGCTTAGCCCATTCTATGCACATATTGAAACTGTCAACTACCTCTTCATGTTTTACATTATTTTCTTCGAGTTCTTCATCGTCATCATCGTCATTTAATTCATTCTGTAGCGTCATATTTATAATTTCAGCATCTGATTTGATTTCGAATTCACTTTCGGTTCTACCTGTAATTCATTCCATAACATCTGTTTGTGAAATATGAACATCTGGATTTATATTTTTAACCAAATCATGCATGTTTTGAATTTCCTCTTTTACTGTATCACCGTAGTTATCTTGGTAAATTCTAGAAGGCCACAGTTTTTTCCATGACGCTCGAATTGCTTCAGGTTCGACGGCTTCCCAAGCATCAGCAACTGATAATGCTACATCCTTCAAATTTATATTTTTTTATCGATGTGGTAACGTCATAATTTTGGGAAATTACATTTAAAAGCAGGTATTTACGATATTTTAATTTAATGGATGGTATTATGTTCTGACCTTATTGGCTGCAACAATGGAGTATAGTTTGGAGGCAAAAACATAACCGTAAAATTTCCATCCTTACTAATCAATTCATCTGCCAGAGGATGTCCAGAACAGTTATCCAATAATAAAAGTGCTTTCTGTTCCAAATTCTGGGATTTTAAATAAGTTTTAACAGACAGTACGAAATCGTTGTGAAACTAGTTTGGAAAAAGTTCGATATTCATCCATCCTTTACGTTGACTTCGGTACAAAACCGGAAGGCAGCAGTTCTTAAATGATCTTGGGTTTCTTGATTTTCCAATCATAAGTAACTTTAATTTATGTTTTACTGAGGCGTTTGCACAAGGCATTATCGTGACACGCTCTTTGTACATTTTTCGACCGGGTGGGTGCTGAGGTTTCATTTCTGTGAACTTGAGTTTTCTCTGGTAACGACCTCCAACAAACACCACTTTCGTCTACATTATATATTTGATCATCGGTTAAATTTATTTCAAGAATTTTTCTAAAAAAAGCTTTTTGGAATGGTTCTACGGCGGAAAAGTCACTAGACAGTTTTTCCCCTGATATTGATAGATACTGAATACCGTGGCGTGCAGTGGCGCACCCAGAGGGGGGAGGGGGACAAGTGGCCAGGGCACCCCCAAAGAAAAGGAAAAAAAAACACTAGAAATTTTTCCAAAAATCTTTTCCTAATTAAAATTCATTTTTTAAATTTATGTTCTGTCATGTCTTCTATTTCTATACTACTTATGAATTAGCGATCACTGCAGATGCTCAGTCATAGGTCGTATGCGATGCGTAGTGTGTATTCGCAAGTCGTCTACCAACTCTCTCCCCCCCCCCTCCCCCAAAGGTTAAATCATGAGCGCTCGGCCCCCTCCAAGATTAAATCCTGAGTTCGCCACTTGTGGCGTGTCTTAACTTTTTCTAGCCAACTATCACTTACTTTGAATTTCTGATCCGGGTAAATTTGTGAATGGAAATGCTTAGCTTTCTGCTTTAAAATGTCTCCGGAGATGGGAGTATGACGACTTCTTTCTTGAAGACACCACGTGCAAACAGCAGAATCAAAGAAAAACCACTTGTTTTCAGAGTTTGTCTCTAGCTTGGTCCTTCTTCTGTGGTTGAAACATAAGTTAAAATCCTATCTTTTTTTTTTTTTTTTTTGTCATTGATTGTAGATTTGCCTGCATTGTATTTAGTAGCAAGTTGTACGCTTCACCCTTTTCTAGACGCTGAATTACTTTACACTTATCCTACAATGATAATGTTACGTGTTTTCGTTTGTTAGGCTTCGACCCGGTAGCCATTTTAACGAAATAAATTTTAGTGTTCAAAACAGTAAAATAATAAATGAAGTTAATAAGCAATAAAACTGTCACTTTTAAATTTATCTGAAAAATAAAATCACTTACTAAAACAATCGATAATCATTCACTGAAAATTACGAAAATACAAAACAATCGACGACAACTCAGACAACGTTTCATTTCAATAACCATAGAAAAACTGAGGGTTATATACAACCAGGCTTTAGGCTAAGTCGCTATTATTGTTGAAGGAATGTAAATATAAACAAACATTGTGCAATACTGGTGAGTAATCAGTTCATTAAGGGCAGCGGTTATACATACACAATACAGTGCGTACTGTACAGTATAAAAAAACAAGCGTGAATACACAATAAATCAAAATAGGTCTACAGTATAATAATAATCGTACAATCGACAGTATGAAAAAAATACGGTACTGTAATAATAATGAAATAAATAATAACAGTTAAAATAATAATTATTAAATAAAAATAATAGTACATAAAATAATACGTAATAAATAAAACTTTTTTTTTTCTTTCGAACCACAGTTCGGATTACTGGAGGGTTCGGACTAAAGAGGTTCGGATTAGCGAGATATCCTTATCGCAATCAGGAGCTCTTCTTATACATGTCACTGCGCTTGACTCACGAGCCCACTAACTAGAACTGGCCAAAAATTGTTTAGAAAAAGTTCCTCTAGTTGAAGACTAGAATTGAACCAGTAAGAACCTTTCTTCAGGCAGCTTTTCAGCATGGATGTAAATTAGTATGGATTCAATGGATGTAAATGGCATTTCCAGCAGCCATGGAGACTTCTGGAAGTACTAATTACATCCATAGAATCATGGAAGTAATTCGTAATTTATATTATAATATTAATATTAGTTTATAAAGATGATATAGATATCCTGCTGGATGATTTAAATTGACTGCAGGAAAATAATGGATGCCAGTTTAATGTGTAAGGTGCAGGAAATGGAGAGGTGAATATGAGACAAGGGAGTTTGGACAAGGATATATTCAGAGGAAACGTTGCTAAAACCAGCATAAAAACTCATAGTTTCATCTGGTTGTTGAAGCAAGCCCACACTTACAAATAAAAATGAGTTTTTTTATTCTTCTTTATAACTTTATTATGGTTACATCTCGACTACTGTGCACAGATTCCAAAATTGGTTGATAGACACAAATAAGGGAACATGATAGAAACTTGGCATGCAAATTCCAAGGTATCATTAAAGATTACTTTACCTAACAGGCTCGCACACAATGCAAAATTATACATGACTTATTTCCGTTTTTTGTCTTGCTCAGTTGGTTAGACACATCTCTAGTACCTTCAGGATAGCAAGTCATCATGGTTTAGATGATTCTTAGTTTTTTCCCCATTGGCAGAGGTGTAGTCCTAAAAGAAATAGTGCCAGGGCTCTATTTTGAAAACAAAAAAAAATCCAGAGCACGAAGTACAGCATTATTATTATTAAAAAAAAAAAAATCTGCTAACGCCTTTTATTCCCGTATACGGGAGAGGGCGAGGCCATTTTGCCCTATCTAACTTTTGGAGACTGAGTGGGCAGTTCAATCTCCACTGGTACCAATCAGAGATAGATGGCCCAAGGCTATCACTAATTAAGCGGTACACAGTGAAGAGAGACGGCTCAAATGTGCCGCCATCTCGTGGTCCCTAACCCTAACACAATATATTTAATGTCTGAAATAATGTGGGTTCTACGGTCGATTTTCTTGAATTTACGGGACGAAAAACCCGAGTTTCCGGGAGGAAAAACCCGCTTGCCCGTGCCAGAGATCGACTAACTCGGGAACCGGTCGAAAAAAGGCTTAGAAAAATTTCCTCTAGTCGCCGACTAGACTCGAAATCAAGTCTTCCTTCGTGCGGCCAAGCGCCGTGGTGGGCAAACGCCACATCCACTGAGCTACACAGACTCATTATTATTATTATTATTATTATTATTATTATTATTATTATTATTATTATTATTATTATTATTATTATTATTATTATTATTATTATTATTATTATTATTATTATTATTATTATTGTGACCACTATAGGAAAACAACCATGAAACCACCACCCTCTGTCATCTATTATCTTCCTCAGATAAGCTCTGCTAAGCTTCGAGGAAGAAAATTACTAAAATGCAAGTATCTGTTATACACACTTGTAATGCGTTATAAATATTATATACATATAATTACTACAGCAACTATGTATGCAATTCATCTGAGACATAAAAAAAAAATTCTGTATAATCCTTATTGTAAATACTGTAAATATTATTATTGTATGTAGCTTATACTGAGACATAATAAAATGTAAAAAAAAAAAAAAATTTATTATTATTATTGAATTGTGTGTGTATGCTGCATTACTGCATTGTATCGTGAATTGTGTGCACATTGGTGCCAATCCATATTTAGCTAGTTTAAAAAAATGTATATTCATATTTATAAAATGTACTCTGCATTTTGTATATCGAATTTTCGTACTGTACAGAAAAGACAATATGTTTTTCATTGTGTGTGTGCAGATACTCTGTGTGATAGTAAACCTTATCATTTTCACTGTAAAAACAAAAACAAATAAGTCGTTTATAAAAAAAAAAACAAAAAAAAACCATTATTATTATTATTATTATTATTATTATTATATTCTAAATTCAAAAATTCTGTATAAACCTTATTGTAAATATTGTAAATATTATTATTGTATGTAATTTATACTGAGACATAATAAAATGTTTAAAAAAATTATTATTATTATTATTATTATTATTATGTGATTGTTAGTAGAGGCAAAGTGGCATGAAAGGCCTGAAATGTCTTGTCTGTTATTTCTGACATATCCTATGTGTTCTTTCTTTCTCGTTTTGAAGCTTCTAGATGTCTGACCTACGTAACTAATACCACATGAGCAAGGAATATTATATACTCCAGAGTATTTGTAGAATGGATGAGGATCTTTCGGTGATCTTAAAAATTTCCGAATAGTATTGATTGGTTTGAATGCCACCCTGATCTTGTATGGTTTTAAAAGGTTTCAGGCCTTTCATGCCACTTTGCCTCTACTAACCATCACACTGAGTGGGATAAGAGCCTTATGCCATACATAGAAGATAACTACCATTCAAGAACCTTTAAAGAAGCAGCTACAGTCGTCCGTAAAACTGAAAACCTAAACAAGAATCAAGGTCTAATTTTACCAGAAATTTGGAAAACTTTTATCAGATCATTAAATATCAAAGAAATGAACTTTCATAACAATTACGTCATGAGTCATCACGAATAAATCACGTTAACGAGACACGCACATTGTCACGCACAATACCAATTTTTTGTATGATTTAGAACCATCGGTTATAACCTAGTCTGTAACCTTCATTTTGTGCTTACTGATTTGTATTCCCTGAGGATGCCAATAGAAACAGATTGGCGAAACATGTAGGAGGATAAAAATAAAGCTACTTGATAAAGATTTTTACAAAAAAGTGTAATAGTCTTATTATTATTATTATTATTATTATTATTATTATTATTATTATTATTATTATTATTATTATTATTTGAAAGGAATTATTTGAAAACATTGAAAGGAATATTGACAACTCGTAAAGAAGGAACAGCACACCAACCAACATGAATGCAGACCATCAAGCAGACGTAATCACCCCGGCACATGATAATTGCCACATTCTGAAATCAATAACAGAATGGAAACAAGTGACAATCCCCAAAAAAGTGCTATCTATTCTCCACTTCAACATCAGAAGCATTCAAAAATACTGGCTGACCCTGCAAGCTTATCTGAAGGAAGATATAAGACGACATAGACATTTTAATACTGACTGAAGTATCAACGACAAACGAAGAGGCATCCACCTACCGAATGCCATGCTTCCAACAACACAAACACTGCAGACAAACAAAACGAGGCAGTGGTATAATAATATTTACCAAACATAAACTAGAAGTAACAGAAATAAACTATAAATTAGAATATGCAGAAAACATATGCATCGAAATTAAAAATATCAAACAAGAAAACTCCTTGATATTAAATACAATATACAGACCACCCAACTTAAGCACCACAAAATTCCTAGAAGAACTAAACAGATGGCTTTCAGCCACGGAAGTAGGCGCCTCAGAATACTTGATAATAATAGGAGACATTAATATAAACATTAGGAACATAAAAAACAACATAGAACAATACCTAGCCTATTATTGGCATATAACATAACCCCATCCATACAGTCGTATACACGAGAAGTGATAGTCGGAAACACAACAACCTCATCCAGCATTGATCATATAAATATAAGGGCCCCGCCAAACAGCCACACAGCAGCCGTCATAACATGCAAACTTCAGGCTATTATTTCACAGCATTACAGTTGCACACTGAACCAGAACCCATTAAACTCGCTGAGACTACAGAACAGTATTATAGCATTCTAAACGAAACAATAGTAAACGACGAAATCAGAAAAACAGACTGGATGCAGATAGCATTTTTAGACTCTGCTGAAGCTGTATATAATAATCTTAAACTTGCATTTAACAAAATATATAACAAAGCATTAACAAAAATAAAAATACGCCCCCAAACGAAACAAAATCCATGGATAACAGACAACATATTAACAGAACATACAAAGAAAAGATGCCCTACGGAAACAACTTAAGAAGTCGCCGAACATTATCGCTTTAAAAGATAAATACAAAAGAAAACAGAATCTCCTAACAACAGAGATTAGAACGGCAAAGAGAAACCATTACAACAACAAATTAACAACAGCTCAGAATGATATAAAGGAAACCTGGCATCTGATTAACGAAATACTGGACAATATACACAGAACACAGAACCACTGCCTCCGAAACAATAAAACACAGCTTTGACTGCGATCCCAAATCCCCCAAACAGTTGGCAAACGACTTTAATCAGCACTTCATGAACTCTGTCCAAAAACTACAAGAAACAACCTTTCCCCACACAAACGAACATTCTCCACTAGGTCCACGAGCAACCCAGTCGATGTGGTTCCCCCACAGTAACAAAAGAAGAACTATCACAGGCAATTCAACAAATTAGCACTAACAAAGGACCGGGGATAGACGGAATCAGACCAAAAGACATCAAGAAACACTCAACCAACCTACTTCCAGTTATACAAAAACTGTTAAATAAAATCTTCGAAACGGGACACATACCTGAAACACCGAAGACTGCATTAATCACACCCATAAACACGGAAAAAGAAACATAAGTAATTACAGACCCATCGCCACGCTCTTTGTAATCAACCAAATCATGGAGCTCATCGTGCATCAGAAACTCTCCACATACGTTGAAAAATTTCAAATCATACCCAAAACACAATATGGCTTTTAAAAAAATAAAGGAACAGCAACACTCCTGGAAGATTTCACAGATCTAATAAACGTTGCATTGGATAAAAACAGAATAACATTAGTGGTATCCATTGACCTAGCAAGAACATTTGACACACTAACGCGCAAAACCTTGTTAACGAAACTAACGCATATCGGAATTGGAGGTCGTCTACTCCAGTGGTTTAAAGCATACATGAAAAACAGAAAGCACACCACATGTATAGGATCAGTGCACAGCAAAGAGGTACATGTAACCTGTGGAGTATCGCAAGGAGCTGCCCTATTTCCCATTCTATTTAACATATACACAC